>NW_010290544.1:311-16969 GCF_000700745.2 Antrostomus carolinensis | reverse complement strand
AAAAAAAATAAAAGATTAAGAGCACCAATACTGTTACATGACTGCTTTAATTCTTACTTGGAAGTCCATCTTGGGTGATAGTTGGGTTGTGATTCAGACCCTCTCTACTTTAAATCTAAAATTATTATTTGGCATTTTCAAAAGTGTTTGCGGTAAAATTGACTTCCCAGCTTGGAGAGATAGAAGGCTGAATTACAAACTGTTTAGCATAAACACCTTAGTGTTTTACTGCAACCCACTGTTTGGTCTAGTGTCATCTTGCTCACTGGCTAGCAATCCAATATAAAACACTAAAGATCAGAAAAAATACCTGATTTCCAGATTGTATTTGTACCTACCAAAATCAGTTTCACAATGGAGGTGTGCTTGAACCCAGAACAAAACATTGCTAGTTAAGTGTTGTCCCTTGTTTGAAAATGCAGTAGCATATCAGAATATGATTAGTACAACAGGAGCCACAATTTAGTATATGACACTACTGAGTCTTTATGTCACTATTCAGGGCCCCTAAAAAGCATTCTGAGGAACATCACTGAGTATTTTCTCTACTTCTTTCTACCCCTCTTTCATGTATTTTTTTAATGCACAAGCAACTTCAGTCAAAGGATGTAAGTAATACATTTGATAAGTGGGTTAAAAGAGGACAGATGCCACCAAGCCCAGGAGACAATGACAGTTCAGATGACAGCAAAGGTTGTTTCCAGCCATATAGTAACTATGGAGCTGCAGAAACAAACTGCTTTACCTCACCACATTAAAGTACACAAATAGGCAGATGTCATAATGGACCTTTCAACTTGTTACAAGATTGGATATGTACAGACTGCTGACGTAAAGTTTTCCCAGGGGAACAGGCTGGAATACCTCTCTCTTCCCTTTTGCCTCTCTTTTCCCCCACTATTTATCCATTTTGGCTCTTATGTTATTCTTTTTACCATGATTTCTTAATTCTCCAGTCTTAATGAGGCAAATGGAGTCTAATAAATGCATGATTAAATCAGCTGTTCAGAATATTTCATCCTGCTGACAGAAGAAAAAATTGTCACAATACAGACAACAGAGCAACATAGAAAGACTAAGGAAAAATAAAAACAAAACCTCAGATGACCATGTGGCCTACACACATTTTTTTGAGTTCATTTGCTCCAGTCTGCACATTGGCATG
This sequence comes from Antrostomus carolinensis, assembly GCF_000700745.2. NCBI lineage: Eukaryota > Metazoa > Chordata > Aves > Caprimulgiformes > Caprimulgidae > Antrostomus > Antrostomus carolinensis. The sequence goes on along the minus strand of NW_010290544.1, from coordinate 15,804 downwards.
TAGCTGTTTTCCAGGACACCTACTCATTTTTTGTATGGTGGAACTAAACAATTAGCTCAGACTCCATGATACGTAACATTTGTTTCAGTAAACAGAGGAAATCTTTCATAAACAGTTATTACTGAATAGCACAGAGCTTTACTCCTACAACTAGAGTCAATACTTTTTTCTTTCTTTCTTTCTTTCCCCCCTTTTTAATTTTAAAGTTAAAACAAATGCCTTCAGCCTACTTGCTGCAGTGGGCAGCTGTTTCTGTCAACGAAAAGGCATTTAAACTGCATTAAAGAATACTGTCACAAACACTTGTTATGGATCAATATTCCAGTCTGTCAAAACATCAAACAGCATGTATGTCCTTGATCTTAAAACTTGAACTTGATCTCTACCAAGTTTAAAAATATAATCACTCCCTTTATAAAAGGCAAACTGTGCCTAATTATGTGAGCCATCTCCAATATAGACATTATGTATTCTTTGGAAGATAAAACAGCAGGGGAGGTCTGCATACATTCCTGTAAAAGCCCACTCTGACTGTCTGGGAGGGAATGTGTGTTGCTAAGACATTCTTTAGGCTTCTGAGAGTCAGCATCATCTCCAGCCTACTGCAATAAACTGCACAAGAATGACAGGCATCTCAGCAGAAACTTTGGTGTATGCACACACGTCTGTGTAGAAATGCAAATACAGTCAGCCTGAAGTTATTTGAGATCCTGGCCCAAGTTCCCCAAATATTTAGGACTGATTTCTTTTTCCTAGAGATAGAATTACACACTGTGTGGAAGCAGAAAGACAGCAATGAAGATAGTTCCTCTACATCCATAGTGGGCTGGTTACAGCCACAAATAGGTTATGGGAGCCTAAATTCAGAGACTACCACTTTCTGAGGAAATATAAACCCACTTCTCAGGACAAGAATAATTTCACTACCTTTCCCCAAAGGAAAGTTTAGTTTGGTAATTATATTACTGAGACCACTAACCAACTTTTAAAATTAGATCCACACAAGACTGTTTTGATTCTGTGTCAACTCAGCAAGCTCCGCATAACTGAATGTGCCATGGGACCTTGGAACTGTTTATAACATACAGCCAGCATAGGCAATTCATGTCATTTCACATTAAGTGCAAGCACTGATTTGTGCTCAAGGAAATAATTTCTACAGAAAGAGGACAGTGGTGCCATGTGAATGCCAAAGAGTTTTGTCCTTTTCTCAGGAAAGTTACTTCATTGTGAAATGAGATTCTGAAGTCACAATAAGCCTTCTCTAATAAGCATGGAAACAAACAACACACAAACAGAAATAAACTCAATTCTTCCTCACAAGCACTTAACTTATGTTCCAATAGGATCTGCATACTCTTCAGAAGTTTGTGCATATGCACAGGCTATCTTACTGATAAATACTCAGTAAAATAAACAAAAAAAGCACTAACCTCATTCAGAGTGTCAAGGGTCTCCTTGGAACTCCAGCTGCTTCATCCAAGCAGATGAAGACCACTAAAATCAGAGTGAGGGAGACTGATTTCATCAGCCTTTTGTCAAAAGCCTAGGAAATCTCTTGGCACAGCAGACTTAACTGTTGCGAATGACTATTTGATCCATGCAGGTCATCAAGTTTATCATGTCTTTTTTGTACAACTCCCCTGCCTCCACTGTTTTTTGGCTAACCACTTAGCTAGGTGTGAGTCCCCAAAATTGTCGTGATTGTTGAGAGTAGTTAATGAGCTGGGAGGAAAAGAATTTGCAGCAAATTTATTTGCTGAACACAACACCTTGTTCATGACCCAAGACAGCTCTGAAGGGTTCAGATTGAGAATACAATTACAGGATATTGAAAATTGTCCTATATTTTGTTTGGTGTAAACATATGAATATGATTTAGCTGCAGCCTTGCCAACTGATTTCTAAGTGTTTGTTCCTTTTCAATGTTGACACCTCCGTGTTTGCTTTGACATACAATTTAGAGTTTCACAATCATAAATTCTAGCACTGTACTTGCTATTTTGTAAAACCTCAGAAAACAAGATATGCTGTCCAGAAAAAGTAAGAAGGACTTCAAGCTGAGTGGAGTAAGTTCATCAGGAAGTTCACCCTCCCTATAAATGTCTTATGAATACACCCTACTCCAGCCATACAACTGGTGGCTTGTATTTCTGCAAAATAGTTCAAGTAGTTAACAAATCAATTATTATTATTTTTTAATCAGTGCTGGTTAGGGCCTAACTAGTGTCCCACAATTTAAAAAAAAACAAAGAAAAAAGACCCCACAAGTGACACACAAGTGGTAAGGAATATAGAATCATAGAATGTTGTGAGTTGGAAGGATCATCAACTCCAGCTCCTGAATATACATCCAGCTCATTTTTAGTATGATATGTTCCTGTATTTAGGGGCTTTTCATCATCTTTTCAGTGTACAGGGTAGCTAAGATGTCACCCCCAAAACCTCCGGAAGGATCTTAAATTGTCATTTACTTTTTAGAATCCTGAATTAATTATTTAAGTCATCTGAAACTTTATCATCATGTGAGACATAAATAATTTTTTTTGACACATGGATCTTTCAACCTCAGCAAGCCCACGGAGAATGGCATTCTCAGTGGCCTTGAGAATGCAGGTGTGTCTCAGATTTATCACTCAGCCTGGGAGGACAGCTGGACCCTAGAAGTCACAAACCTCTTCCTTTCCTTGCTTTCTGCTACAGGAGTGTTTTTTTCTACTTCAGTCCTAAACTCAGTCCAGTGTTTTTCCCGCACATATATGATTCTGCCATCTATTTCCTATCTACAGGGATGGGGAGCACAAGGACAGGATGCATATGGGATAGAATGTATTACGTAGACCATAAGAACAGAAGTGGAGCATGCAACAGTTCAGCTGTAAGACAAAAGTGATGCCTTCATAGCACTGAACCTCTGTAGCAGTCTAGGCAGCAAGGCTCATGTGGAATCAATTACACATGCTCTGATCTCCCCGTTGTCCTCAAGGTACAACAGAGTACATAGATCACTGCAGGGGAGCAGGAAAGGATATATTCAAGTTTCATCCCCAATCCAGGTTGGGGAATACATACAGACCTCAGTACTGGAATGTGATTTCACACCCCACATAACAGGCACAAGTATGGAGGTGCATGATGAACAGTAACTCCTTTGCAAATTATCTCACCAAGACATCAATGGGGTAGCAACTGCAAGACTAACAAAAGCTAAATGCTGATATGCTACAGCAACAGCAACCAGTGTTTTACTTTTCCTAGCCAGATTAGCGAATTCAGACATTACTTGAATATCCAGCAGACAGCAGCACCTGAGGTATCTGACTATGCCACTACATGATAAGTGATATGCCATAGCTCAATAAGCTCATGGCTCAATTGGGAGCTTTGTTCACCTAATATCTAACATATACAAGCTGTGGCTTGTAAAAAACATCCAGTTATCACATCCCTAACTGCAAGGTTTGCAAATGTATAATGTCAAGCATGTCAGCTTGCGTGAAAAATTATGAACAAAAGAATTGTGATTTGCCTGCCTGTAAATGAAAAGCACTAATTCATTTTCACCATCATCACATACCCCCAAGTGATGGCCTTCACACATACTTCAAACTGAGTTTCAGGTAAGCTCAGCGGTGCATGTATATGTACATGCCTTCTTCCTTGAGGCACTGTTCATCTGCAATCAAGTAGGCCTATCCTAACCAATAATTATTTCAGCCTCAGTACATTGCACAATCCTAGATTTGCCTCTCCCATTTTTTCAAGATAATTCATTTCCCTTGCTGCACCCATTGAGGACTGCCTGCCATCTCTCCTCTGACTCTCATTCTCCAGTGCCATCTCTCCTCTGACTCTCATTCTCCAGTCTTGCAGTTTTATGATTCTCTGCCTAATTGCATCCATCCTTACATTTATCCTTGTCCAGTGACAGGAAACAGAACACAGGATCAAGCTGATGTGGCACAGTTTCCTTGCCTCTCTAACATACTATTTTCCCAAAAGTCTTGGACTGTCCCTTTGACACTCCATTAGCTGATCTCCTCCCACCTCAGCACTGCTATATATGTATTACAGTATTCACTCAAGCATTCCCACCGTCAGAGAACATTATCTATTTTTGTCACTGTAAGCTGCTGATTAGATCATTAAAATCAGCAAATTTTAATTGTTTTGCATTATTAAGGATAAATTGGCAGTTAAGGCTCTGTACTGCCCACAACACACTTTTCTCTCACAAAGGGTGGGCTGTCCTAGTGTTCTACTGCATCTGACTTTAATCAGTAACTCTGCAGTAGTGCTTATGTTTCAGAGATCTCTCTTGCTGATACACAAGAAGTGGTCACAGATTTGCATAATGTATTCCATCAAGTTCAACTGGATACAATAGTGCAACAGAATACAATGTAGGGTAGTAATATGGGGATACAAAAGAGAGCCACATACCATGCAGAGGAACAATTCCAATTATTTTGGTAGCTAAAAAAAAAATAAAAATAAAAATATATGTTTGTTTTCAGGTGATGATTGTATAAAGCTAACAATATGAGTCACAATTTAATTATACTAGGTGGCTATATAGAATCTGAATAAAATCTGTGTCTCAAATATTTCTGAAGGCCAGGTTGATGCAAGTGGTATTGTTTGTCTCAGAGTTACAAAACAGAACATGTTTAGAGATACAAAGCAGGACGTGTTTAGAGATGAGAGCAATCTTTCAGCACTATAAATGTATTGAATACTTAAATAGGAGAGGAAGGAAGTACAAAGATTTCCAATATTTAGTGCACACAAAAAAAATCTCAGTTTAGCTCTGCAATGCAGTTCTACCCTAATACAGATCCTATCTGGGGCTGATTGCGGAACACACAGGTTTCTGCATTCGCTCTTTCCTCATGACACTGCGAGGATGTAGTCTGAGCTAGCAAAGACACTCCTTTCCCTGTGCAATCACCCGGTTTAAAACAGCACAGGATACGGTTTGTCGAGTCCAACTCGTGTTATCCGGATGGCAGGATAAGCTTACTAGTGCAACAGACTCAGCCTCCAGGCTGAAGGTTGCTTGTATCTTGCCAGCATGCAAGACCAGCTTTTGTTCCTCTGCAGCTGGTGTAGATATGCCCTGTGTTACATTCATCCATTGCTACACTATTCTGACTGCCAAATTTCATTCTTATTTTCTCTTCAATGGCTTACAGCATGTATTTCCTAAGTTATTGAACCGTTATTTTCTTGAAATAAAATGGTATTTAATTCAAAGTGAATGAAGAGGTAAATGATGCAGTTCCTGTATACTGTAATATCTTACTAGATAAACATACATGTAAAGTCTGGTTTTCAATGGAAAATTCATGACTAAGTCATGAGTGTGACTGACTCCGTAATGCTCCTGGTTAACTCTTAGCATCTCAGAGATTATCAGACATAACTCTTACTCTACTTTTTATTCCTTTCCATCCCTTATTCACGGATCAGGAGGAGAAAAAGGTATAGTATGACCTCCCATATAGCACAAGCTATAGAATCTCATACAACAACATCAAACTATGTTGTAGTTCAAATATATCCTACAGACTGAATTAAACTGCAAATTCCAAATATATAAGATAAAATTTATCTACATACTATTGCAGAGATAAAATTCAGCTGCAGTTAAAATACAGCACTTTTTATACTTGAAACCTCTAACATCATGAACAGATTATTCATAATGTACTAGTTTATCTTCTGTTCTGTCTGGAGAAACCACACTGGGATATGATTCTTTTGCATTCACAGCAATTGTTTGGAGGATGCTCATAACTAAGACAGAAGGACCTATTCTGAGCTTTTGTTTTCTTTACAAACTTTGGAACAGAAAATTACCATTCAAATCCCTACCTATAAAAGAAAAGCTAGTTAATTGCCTTTAGATATAATCTTAAACTTTGTGTATTTAATAATTTTACTTGTTACTGGATTAGCTGGGATTTGGAATGTCACACAGCACACAAGGCAACAGGGAAACAGTACTAGAAGCAGCGGGCAGGACAGGAAGAAGAACAATCACCAACTGTCACACATTATGATGGGACAAACCCTATTAAGAAAATCTTCCTTAGTAAAACATAACGAAAGACAATCTTACCTTGTAAATGTTGACAAATCCCTGTGACATGCCCACTAAATAATTTCCTTTTTATTTCTCCATTTGGAAAAGAGAGCTTTTGGCAGTAGCTTCCTGATAATAATTGTGTATAAATATCAGTATGTAAGTGAATGACACTGATAACAGGAAAAGATCTCAGCCCCTTCAAGTTTTTCTTCTACTTTTTGACTTCATGCTTTTTTCCATGAACTCCTTCATTTTCTTGCAATCACATTCCTTAGTATACTAAGTATAGAGTAGAACAGGTACACACCTGAGAACAGGCATGCATTGCTGCCAGAAAGTAGTTAAAGAATGTCAATGTTACAAAGCCTAAGATGAATTATAGAGCATTTAAGTTAATTTCACTCTCTTGTATGCAACACTGCAGTACAGTCTTCATTTACAGAAGATTTCATTTACATTCTTCAGAAACCAATTCCTGGGGTTCTCAGTTTCAGCAACAATCAGTGCCACAATCACCTCTACCTATTAGGAGATTAAACTGCAGGAAAGAGTTTCTTAATGATTGCAGTCCTGGGCTGTGGTAGGTGCAGCATACAATCTTTGCAGAATTTAGCTTCTAAACTCTAACAAGTTTCTACAAAGCATGTAAAGATCTGTTATGTTTCTGAAATATATATTTTTTTTCAATAAATTATTCCTCTGTCAAATGCCATGTTTCTGATTTTTGGAACAGAGGTAGTAAAGTTTTGCTGATCCTTAACTTTTTATTTTTTCACATTGGCAAAGTAGTGTATTCTTCCTGATCTCTCTTTTCAAATGGCCTACATATCATAGCCAAAATTATGGTACCATTAGTCACAGGCAGGGAAAAAAAAGTGGAAAATTTCAGATCAGGTTGTTGAAGACAGCAAATACGATAATGTGCTACAAGACAGGATTTTAGGATGCAAGGCACCAACCAGTTATAACAATAGATGGCACTATCACTTTTTTTCCCTGTAATTAATACTTAAGATCTATGTATATTTATGATTACACTATGCAGGACAGAGATATAGAGTTTTTTTATATACTTAGCATTTTTTCTTGCTACACAGAACAACTACCATCTTCAATAAGGGATTACATGGTTTACTTAAACATAGCTTAAAAGAAGAAGGAAAATAAATTTTATGAAGCAAAACTCATTTTTTTTAAACCAAATCTGTATTGAACAGTATAAATCAGAAGTGAACAGAAAACACAACAGACCATTTTCAGGAGCAAAGCACACAGAAGGCAAAAAGTGAAAACATTAACATTTGACTGAGATTGAACTGAAAAGGAGCTTGTCTTAAGTTACAGCATTCACCTAAGTGACTAAGCAACCGTCCTGGCACAAGCCCAAACTGAAGGAAGAACCACCTGATGTGTGGTTGGAAGGTTGTGCCTCTCCTCATTCAAGACTCACATTTCCTGTTATACTGAAAGCAGCACCCAAAAGTGCATTCCTCTCTGATGAAGTTATAGACAGAAGTTGGCAATGCTTTGGAGAACATATCTAAAAATATAAATCAAATAGACACATTAAAGAAGTATGAAGAATTACAAGTTGCAAATGTTTTTGGGAAATAAATTACTAAGCACCAGAGAGCACCAGAGAGCACTTCCCAGTGGTAGTAAAGAATGGCAGGGTATAGAGCAGACCCAGTATTTCTAACAGGTTTTCAGTGGGTATCATGACACCAGTGCCAGTAGTCAAAGATATGCAATTAATTTTTTATTTCAGATCAAATTCACAAAATTAATATTTCCATAATACCCTGAATCATAATTCATTTTTCATGTTCCTTTACAAAAACTAATTGCACACTCCTCATCCCCTAAAAAGTCATCACCTTGATACCCTCAGTTTTGCCTGATACTGTTTCACATGATAATTTCTTGCATTCCTCCTGCTCATGCATTTTTAACAATACCAAATGTATCCTGTCACTGTTTGAGTTTTTTTGTGGGGTTTTTTGGTTTTGTTTTGGTTTTTTTTTTGGTTCCCCCTAAACAAAAAGTAGGATTGTGTGTAAATTTGAATTTTGGAAAAAAAACCCAAAAAGAGATGCCATCAGGATATACTCACTTTGAAGCACTTCTTTTTAAGTTATTTTAAAATATGTACTGTATATGTCTACAGAACCATAGCTCTATCATTAACGTTTTATCTCAAGAGGTATACTGCATTTTATGAACTAGTTCACAAGTATGAAAGGAGACCATACCCCATACCCACAGCACGGTCTTTGAAACCAACGACAAGACATCTTACCGTGAAGTAATGATTGTTACAAAAACAGTCTTTGACTCAGAGTTACTTTGCTTTATAATTCATAGGGAAGTGCCTGTAACTATTCTTTCAATCAGTTCAGTATTGCTTTATAAGTAAACTGATCAGCCTTTTTATATTTATGCTCTCTGCTGCTTAAGCATCATTTCAACTAGGTATCATCTCCCCTATGATGGGAGGCAACAGTGATTTTGCCTACCTACTAAAGACACACATCATCTCCTCCTGTTCTTCCCATTCTGCAATGAAAACTACTCCCAGACTTGGCTGCTCTCACTGGAGTCCTGGCAGTTCAATCCCAGGCATAGAGGACTGTCTGTATGCAGTTATTTCCAAGGTATCATTCAGCAGACAAAAAAGGAGACACCCCTAAGCTGCTTCTAACGACAAGTCAATTAAAGGAGCTCTAACAGTACCAGCAGAGGTCAAGACATTAAGAGGATCCCTACCACCACTAGTTTTGTTATTAGTGTCATCATGGAGCACAAAAAAGATGCAAGGGTCAGTTACTCACACAGCTGTCAAGGTAACAGCAACAATCCACATCTATTAAGAAACTCTTTAGTACCATTGTGTCTAAACAGAAGATTTCAAAAGGGCTTCAGTCACTGTGTTTCAATAGTTGTACAAACTGCTGTGAAGGAAGGTCAGCAGTCAACTTGGAAATGCTGCCACAGGGAGGTGTGCCAGTTGGTGTTATGTGCTTTATTTGCAATTACATGGACAATGGAGTTAAAAGGATTTTATCTCTCTTCTGTTTAAATACCCTGCCTACACCAAACTGTATGGATCAAAGAGACTGTTTCCTTACTCATAGCTTAAAATTTTATTTTCCTTATGTATCAAATCAACAACCATCAATGACCTTTAACATCTCTACCCACCTTCATTCTCTGAGCTGAATTTTGCCCATTTTCCTACAGTTTCCCCAATATTGGCATTGTGAAGATGGAAGAAATCAGATATGTTTACACGATGCACATGTCTTGTGTTATCCAGAGAAGAAGAGCACTAGGAAAATTTGCCCATTTTCCTACAGTTTCCCCAATATTTCCCCAATAGTGGCATTGTGAAGATGGCAGAAATCAGAAATGTTTACATGATACACGTCTGTTGTGTTATCCAGAGAAGAGCAGCACTAGGAAACGTACTATGATTTACAGTTTAATCTTCAACTAAATATTGATAATATTAATGAAAAGTTAACTCAGTCAGAACATAAGAGCCAGCCAGGACAGTTGGATGGATCTTCACCCCAAAATTACATCATCAGTCAGAGGTATTCCACTTCTAAGTCACTAACTTAAACTAAAGTAATCATAAAGAGCACAGCCTTTCTCAAAAATTACTCTTCAAACAGAACTAGCAAGTAACCATCATCTTGATTCTCCTTTTTCATATTACTAAGTAGCAAAAACTCTATAAAATGGCAGCACCATGCCTGCCTGCTGCAGCTTCAAATGTGCAGAATTTTGGTCTGCATTCACAGCTGGAAACAAGCTTCACACCAAATACAAAACAAGGAACCATGGGAGTCTGGTAGTTTATTAACCAGATCCAAGCTCTTATTGTGTCCCACTGCAGAGAAAAGAATTTTTTTTTTTTTTAAAAAGGCACAAATGATAAAGCCACGTAGGAAAATATTGGTCCCTGTGACAGTGGCTTAGAAGTGTGAAAAGTGATTTAGGGGATGCACAGAAATGTATGGATTCGTAACAAAAGAAATGTCTCAAGGTAGTGTAACAAAACAACGGGGATAAACTTCAACATAATTTCATAGATCTGGAAGAAGAAAATATAATCCAAATTACCTGGTATTTGAACTCAGATGCAGCCTAAGATGAACCACTATCCACTATTTAAGAAAGAAAAACATAGTTATTGGTTGGGAAATTTAAGAGATGCATTAGTGTAAGAGAGCAGAACAGCAACAATAGATACCAGCATTTCATTTCTTCCACTGGATCATTTTATGATAGAAACAGGACTTCAGTCAAGGCAATCATACATACCACATTTACAACTTAGAACCCACTAAAAACATCTTTCAGTATATGTGTCAAGTAATAATTTCATTTTAGTTCACTATTTTCTCTGCCCCTCTTTCATACACACGTGGAAAAAAAAAAGGATGTATGAAAGCAATATGCACTCACTAACTCATGTGATTGATGTCTAGAGCAAGGAACACTATTTTCATTCTCATATCAATTTCACTGACTAAAGTCTGATTGATAAACTGAATCCTATTAGAAAAAGAGTAGCAAATAAAAAGGCACACTATAATAGGAAAAAAAATGTTACCCAGCTGCCACACCACTTTTTAAAACTGCGAAAGTACTCACACCAGAGGAGATGTATTAACTCTACCAGAGATATGCCAGATGTCCCACAGAATGGGAAATGTCAAATTACTTCAAATTGTTTAGGTAAATACTATCAATACACAAGTCTCTTTTAATGACAGTATGCTATGTATTCCACAATTTTTAGTGCATTAATGGATAGCCAAGAAAGGAGCTCTAAGGAGAAGACTCTTTTTGGAGATGACTTGCACTGTTGTTAACACTTAAATAACAAAAACACTTAGTGTAAGGGACCAATGTGAGAAGTATGTTAATCTGCAGAAACACATCCACTGATGTACAGCAGGTGCATTCACCACTGCACACTTCAGATCTTCATAGCGCTCCTTTTTATAGTTATAAGAAATGTCAAACTGGTAAATCCAATTTTGAACAATATACTGTGAAGCGCCACTGCTGAGGCATTCCTTATTGCATGTGGTACCGATTTCATACATATAATACATAGATTATGTAATCACAAAAGAATGTCATTGTTACTTATCACTCAGCAATACCCACTTAGTAGAAACTGTTACAGTGCTTGATAACTATACCTATTAAAAGACAGATAATTATTTACAAAGGAAGCTGCACCCAATTTTGCTCCACTGCGTGTGGAACATTCGTTGCCCATCACTCAGGAATTGTGCAAAACAAGTGTTTACCTGTCAAACTTGCATTCCCTGTTTCTAGAGAAGACATCACATAGCAGTGTTACCTCTTATTAGATTGCAAAACATTAGTCCCAGAAATGCCTTTCACCTATAACAAGGTGCATTAATGAAAGATTTTCTTAGTTTCTGCCTTTTTCTACCTATATTTAAGTTTGAATTTATAATTTGGGATTTTCAGTCAGTTATGAATGAAACAGCTTTCAACCAAACTTAGCTGGAAAATAGCTGTAGATGTAATTCAATGGATGGGCTTGGACCAGACAGGGATTTAACAGGATCAGATTCTGAGATGTAAGCTGTCATGCTTTTATTTGAAGTCACTGATGACATCTGAATTAGATTGTGTAGTTCTGCAGTTGCAGTAGACATGCATGTACTAACTTTTAAATTTTATATACAACACACAAACCAGACCATAAACAATTAAACACAATGATGCAGCCAGAGAAGGAATAGCCTTATCAATAATAAAAAATAAAGTTTGAAGTGAAAGACAAAAGATAAAGGAAGAAAACAATGCTGTATCATTTTATGTTAAATCTGTATTTTTTCCCCTTCTCTGGAGGACATGGATGCTTTGTGCTATTTTAATGCTCAGGCTATCATTTTCCAAAAGCACTTGAATGAACACTGAAGGACAAAGGTATCATTATGAAGGGCGTAGCTGTTTCCTGTGAGGTAGCCTCAAGATCTTTATTCTGTTGATTCAGTGCCTCTTCAGATCAGATGAATGATAGGAAGTATATCTGTCAGCAACTTTGTAACTTTGCCTTTATTGCATACTCCTATATCAAAGCAAGGAGGTCAACAGTGTCTTAGTGGAACCCATAGATGGCCCATATCCTCACCACCAAGGGTACAACCAGAACAGGATATTCTATCTAATGAGCTACAAAATCTCTTGTACCCATCCAAATATACATGCTGAAGTCTGCTTTAACTTTCTAAATTTTGCCTTTGAAAGAAAACTGGAAGGGAACTTACTTCCTGACATCCAACTGCTTTATTGTTTAGATGACCTAGATTATGTTTTTAAACACATTTGCTCAGAACTGGCTTCTTTGGGGAAAAAGAATTATGCGGAGCATTAAGACTGATTAGAAGACACCTCCTTTCATTTCTGAATGCAGAAAAGTCCTGGAATGTAAGAAAAAATGGTCAGAAAGATCAAAGGAGAAGGGAAAGCAATTAGCAGATTGGCACTTATCCCTCTTCAAAAGAAACAGTTTTGCAGCTTTTGTTGATAAGAAGAAACTACTACCATATTTTGATGGGCTTTTAGAAAACTATCATAAATCACAGGGGCATCACAGTTTAAGGCTTAATGAAAGATGTCTGCTTGTTTTAAAATCTGAATTGGTGAGAAATATTTATGTGTTATGGTGAGGGAAGAAACTCGATGTTCTAATTAACCATTAGAGATAAAGAAAAAAACACAAAAGAAAGGACAGTGGAGACTCTATAGAGTAAAAGTTTGGAAAGTTGACTTTTTAAAAAAGGACGCTCTAGATATTAACTGCTACTTTTCAATGAAACCCAAGAAAACACACTCAGCAGACTCCCCCTTGCAGTATGGATGAATAAGTTTCATATTGAAGGTCCCACTTCTAAGTGAAGATATAAATAGCTGAGTCAGACAAGAAGAGCTTCCCAGATTTTACAAATTTTATAAAGCAGCAAAAGCCATCCAGTCAACCTTTAAAAAAGAGGAGAGGCTGCAGTTACATGCATTGACTAAACATAGGAATTACAGAATGATAAACCAAGAACAGATGCACAACCAGAAATACTCAATGAAAAATCTTGTTTGGGACTTCACACATTAAATTGTGGACAACAGTTACTGGGTTGTAAAACAAACCAAGACTCTATTAGGTACCCTACAAAGGAAGTGTTATGTGGATGCATTAAATAGCTCGTAATCAGGAACAGGGCATTAGAATTACTGCTTTTGTTCTTGTTGAGATTTCTCCTCAATACTGTCATATGGATAATGATACTACAGCCAGAAGGTAGTTTTGGTGAGTTTTGGTTTATCCTCAAAGGATTCAAGAATGTCTTCAGCCAAGCTAAAATACAGCTGATTCAGTAATACAAAATATGCAAACTAAAGCAGAAATGCAACTACCCCTTACTAGCTAAACATCTTATCTCAAAGTATATGCAAGGAAATTAAATCCCTAATTATCCTATTGAGGTTTGTCTACATAAGTGGACTTGTGGATACACCAGATCAAAGAATAATAAGGAAATGGGTGAAATTGTTGCAGTTCCATTATGCAAGACTGGAAAAGGCAATATAGAAGACAGATCATAAAATGGTATGGAAGGGACCTTAAAGATCATCTAATTCCAGTCCCCCTGCCATGAGCAGAGACACTTTCCACTAGACAAGGTGGAAGCTGGCCTTGAACACTTCCAGGGAGGGGGCATCCACAACTTCTCTGCACAACCTGGTCCAGCATCTCACCACCCTCACAGGAAAGAATTTCTTCCTAATATCTCATCTAAATCTACCCTCTTCTAGTTTAAGCCATTAACCCTTGTTCTGCCACTACCTGCCCTTGTAAAAAGTCCCTCCCCAGCTTTCTTGTAGGTCCCCTTCAGGTACCGGAAGGTCAATATAAAGTCTCCCTGGCGCCTCTTCTTCTCCAGGATGAACAGCCCCGACTCTCTCAGCCTGTCCTCATAAGAGAGATGCTCCAGCCCTCTGATCATCCTCGTGGCCCTCCTCTGGACCCGCTCCAGTAGGTCCATGTCCTTTTTGTGTTGGTGGCCCCAGAAGTGGATGCAGTACTCCAGGTGGGGTCTCACCAGAGTAGAGGAATGACTGCAAATGCCAGATGAGTCTGGCATTTGCAATCTCAGTCACTAAAAATCATCACATATTACAGAAGACCATTCTGGCTTTCATTTAAACACAGAACTACACTCTGAAATAGAAAAAGAGATAATACAGTGTATGATACTAGGCGGGTTAGAGAAAACAGTAATTATTTTTTATGATACTGTACTGAGTACTGAAAGTGTTATCAACACAAAGCTAGAGTTAATGAATGGCAGGTACAACTTCCAGAGTACTGAACATGTCTATATCTAAGCCTCAGAAAAAACAGACCACAAGAGATTTGGGAGATGCACTGCAAGTGTTTCATTCAGGGCTTCTCAAAAAACAAAAACAAAACAAACAAACAAAAAAACAACCAAAAACAAAACCAGAAAAATCCCCCCCAAATCCAAACAAAATCAACCAACACAAAAACCCGCAACAAAAACCCAAACTCAAACAAACAAAAAGAAAATCCACATGTTCTCAGTCAAATTGTTATTTTATTCATCAAGTTGTTATTCAGGGAATGGTATGTTCTTATTTGTTTGCATAGACTTTTAATGCAGCACGAGGAAAGACAGCTTTACAGTCTGGTAGCCTGGGAGGAATACAGGGAAATTGTCTGAGCAGCCAGGGATCAGGTTAGAAAAGCTAAAGCCCTGACAGAATTAAATCTGGCCAGAGACATCAAGGCCAACGAGAAAAGATTTATAGGTACACTGGGGACAAAAGGAAGACTAGGGAAAATGTGCACCCCCTCCAGAAGTAAACGTGAGACCTAGTCACATGGGATACAGAGAAGGCTGAGGTATTCAACAACTTCTTTGCCTTAGTCCTCACTAGCAAGCACTCAAGTCACATCCTCCAAGTTGCAGAAGACAGAGGCAGGGACTGGGAGAATGAAGAGCTGCCCACTGTAGGAGAAGACCAGGTTCAAGACCATCTGAGGAACCTGAATGTGGACAAGTCCATGGGACCTGATGAGGTGCATCCATGGTCCTGAGAGAACTGGCCAATGAAGTTGCCAAACCACTATCCATCATCTCTGAGAAGTCCTAGCAGTCTGGTGAAGTTCCCACAGACTGGAAAAGGGGAATCATAACCCCCATTTTTAAAAAGGGGAGCAAGGAAGATTCAGGAAACTACAGGCTGGTCAGTCTCACCCTCTGTCCCTGGCAAGATCATGGAGCAGGTCCACCTGGAAACTATGCTAAGGCACATGGGAAGTGAGGA
>NW_010290544.1:0-202 GCF_000700745.2 Antrostomus carolinensis | reverse complement strand
AGCAACTGATATCATCTACCTGTATTTGTGCAAGGCATTTGACACTGTCCCACATGATATCTTTGTCTCTGAGTTGGAGAGATGTGGACTGGATGGATGGACCACTTGGTGGATAAGGAATTGGCTTGATAGCCACACTCAAAGAGTTTGGGTCAACAGCTCAATGTTGACGTAGAGACTGGTGACAAGTGGTGTCCCTCAG
>NW_010290543.1:0-12651 GCF_000700745.2 Antrostomus carolinensis | reverse complement strand
CTCTGCCATTTGACCTTTAAGAGGAGATGCTAAAATGACAACAGACATCTCACGCACAAAATACATTCAGTATAGCATGATTATAGATTATATTAGTCTCTGATTTTGGTTGGGGTTAGCCTTTTTTTTTCTTATTTTTGGTCAGATCTGTTTTGTTGTTTTGTCCATGTTTAATAATAGCTTACCAAGCCTATGATTATGCTGCGTTATTCCATTTGTCGTTTTAAAACTTTAGCACAGTGCTGGCTTTCTCTCATTTTTATGTTGTAGGAGTTATGTATGTTGTTGAAAATTATCATTCACACCTTAGAGCATCTTACCTAGCTCTTTCAGTCCTAAAAATGAGAAGTTATTTGTAAATGCATATTTAGAGATAACCAACTTTGTAGCTAATAATTTTCTGTTTTTCCTACAACCAAGACTACGTGTCAGGGAAATGTTTGTAGCTCATCCCTGCTGACACCTCCTATATACTGCTTTTTTGCCTTGATGCCCTGTATTCCCTGTTTAACCAGCCTGGTCTCCTACTTGTCTTCCTGAGTTTTGGGATGGACAATCCTTGCGTTTGAAGGAGGTTGTCCTGAATGACCTGCTAGCTTTCATGAACCTCAAAGCTGCCTCCTGTGGGGTCCTGCCTAACACTTCTCTGAATAAGACAATCTGACCTGAAATCCAGGATCTGTAGATGATGGTACTTAGCTTCATCACTCCCTCAGGATTTTGAACTATATTATTTCATGGTTGCTACAGCCAGAGCTGCTGTTGATTGCCACATCCACAACCAATTGCTCCTCGTTTGTGAATAGCAGGAGCTGTCTGTGTGTCACCCCTGCCTAGCCAGTGCAGAGTCTGCATTGAGACATGATTCCAGGCAGCCTCAGATATCTAGATTGATTGTGTCAGGCTGTGCTGCCCTTTCACCACGTCATGGTGATTGAAGTTGCCCTTAAGAACCATGGTCTGAGTGGAAATAAACTTCCATCTGTTAGCAGAGCAGTCACTTCTGTTCTTAATATGCTTTTATTTTAAATCCTTTATATAATTTTGTTTCCCCTATCATTTATAGATGGTGAATGTCTTTATGTTCAGTACCATCAGCTTCCTCCATTTTCCATTTCTTTTATTTAATTTTATGTGTTGTGCCTGCTTTTGCTTCCTGTGTAAGACAACTTGATTTGACTAGTAAAATCTTTCTCAGTGATAGTCTACTTTTAAATACCTCCTATCATTTACATTTTTCTGCATTAAATTGTCTTTTTTTTAATACTCTTCCTCATCACTACTTATACAAACTTGTCCCACTATGTCAACAAGTATGTATAATCTTACTTGGAATTTTAAACTATTTGCACACAACAATCTTGTTAAGCAGTGAACCTTAAGAAATATAGAAAATAACTGGTTGTACTGAGGAACTTCTGTTTGTAATGGTATTTTAGTAATAGCGGTGCCAGAACTGTGTTAAATATGGATAAGAAATTATTTTTTTCCATCCCCTAAGAAATGTGAGGGAGGGGAGTCTGGCAGAGGCAAGGTGATTTCTTACTCTACTTACCTACAGATTGCTGAAGAGTGTCCAGCTCATAATTGCCACTTAATACTTCTTTCTGTGTAACAGAATACTTTTGGGAAATACTAGCCTTAACTGGGAGGTATCAAGACTTGAAAAAATAAATACTTGAAGTGTTTTGCAATTGATGGGTTAATTTGTGTGACTTGAATCACTTCTTAACATCAGCTAACATTTAAAGAAAATAAAAACAAATTTAATATAATAAAATGTAAAGTTTAAGCATCAGACTTGGAGTCAGATATGGTGAAGTAGTAATCTAGCTGATAACATATCTTAATTTCAGGTTGTCTTCCCTTCCAGTCAACTGTCAGAGCTGAAAAGTGAGGTAGCCAACAATCAGGCTAAATAGCTAGATTTGGCATCTGTTAGACCTTGTGCATATTTCTTTAAGAGATCATATTCTCCAGGAACTGTCTTTCCAAACATTATCTTCAACTTGGGTAAATCTTTTCTTTATAAGCCTTCTTCCTCACTGAGACTCCACCAAGACCTAGGTATCATAATTCTTATTCTTGATAATGAATTAATGTTAAATGCTGACTCATACCTTCTCTGTGAGTGAGAAGTTTGTTACACTGTTAGTCTTGGATATGTAAAGATGCTTTGAAATGCAAATCTCTTGTTGAGTGGATCTAGTTGGAGTTAAAACCTGTTTTAAGCCTAACTTTGTCTATTTTCATTTGATAAAAATGTAGCTCCTTGTGTCAAACTAGTTAGCACTGAAAAAAGTGTTTATGGGTTGCACACTAATCCAACATCAGCAGTGCTCTTGAGAGTTGCTTATCACAAAGAACATTTATGAAAGGGCTACAGTTTGCAGCATTCATTAGTTCATTAGCTTGCAACTGACAGGACAGAAGTACTGAAATAAACTTGAGAATGATGTGCGTTCGTGTACCCTTTTCTGAAATTTCTACACTTTGGAAACCATATCAATTTCTGTTCTGATTCTTAAAGAAGATCTTAAACTTAAAAGGTCTTGCAAAGGAAAATATGAATACTGGCCTTTAAAATTATTCTGTGCTTGCATGAAATACTAGTATGACAAATTATTTTGACAGGTGAACATTTGAAACACATTTGCAAAAATTAAGGTTATTTAAGGTTTTTCTCCAGAACATTAGATATAGAAAAATCACTGCTTTCAAGGAAAACTGCCTCCAGTTAAACACTCAAAAACAGTGAGCTTAAGCACATATGATAGGTACCACGGTGTTGAAGTTTTGTTGATACGCATTTATAAAACTGGTCATCTTAATTTAGACTGAGTTTGATGGCTCATAAGAGCCTTCAACCGTTCTATACTTATTTCTTCATTGTTCCATGAGCTTTTAGTATTTCACTTCGGATTCATCAGAGATTTGGGGTTTCCTTTTTTAATTCTCATGTGCCTTTTGGGTGCCTTTTTTCCCTAGTGTTGGAAATACCCACACTTTTTTTTTTTGACCTTCTAATAAATATAATCTTCCCATCACATATAGATCAGATTTGTCTTCAAATATGATCAAGTCCCTTTTAGCCTAGTATCCAATGTTTAACTTCTCTCTAAGATCCTTCAAGAATTTTTCTTTATTTTTAAATGCTTTGGTTAATTCTGTATAAAAGATTGTTTGTTCCCTTTGACTTAATCTTGTATTATTTGCACACTCACTTTAATCGTAGCTGACATCCTTCTTGAAATTTTTTTCCCTTCCTCACAGTGGGGAATCTTCAGACTACATAGGTACTGTCTCATAGAGAGTGGGCTAATAGTTCAGAAAACTGTTATCTTCTTTCTTGTCTAGACAAATCTGTTCACTTCTAAGATATTTCTGTTGCAAATTTTGGCCTAAGGAAGGATTTGGTTCTCTTTCATTCCACTGTAGTGGAATCTGTCCTTCAGACTTCATCTGTCTATCCCGTCTTGCACTTGGAGTTCATATTTTACTTCTTATGAAACAGTACAGTCCTATTGTTACTTGAAAAATTCTCTTTCCTTCCCATGCAGAGAATCTTCAAGAAAGTTCCATTTTTTTGGATACCTCTTTTGGATAGCTTAGCTGACCTGTAGGTTCAGTATAGTGATTATCTGCAAATACATCTATCTCATTGAAGCTCTCTGTTCCTTTGACCAGCTGGATCACCAGCATATTCTTTGCAGTTTCCATGCTGAGACATTACTGATCATTAGAAACTTCCAAGTGGTCAGAATTCCTCTTCTTCCTTTTTTCTAATTTTTGCAGTTTGTCCTTTCTCACGTGTTTCTATGCAAAACCATAATCATCAGGCATGCAGAATGGGGCCTGATTATTATGGACTGCCAAACCACTTCCCTTGTGTTTGGTGGCTAGTCTTTCCTTTTTTCTTTCCTCTTGAGTCTGAGGCTGCCCACTTCTGGCTCTCTAAGTATCTCCCAAACTTTCTGATACTGAATATATTCAATAGTTGTCTTTCCAAGCCACAAATATTTTTTCCTTTGCAGCTGTCAACTTGGACTTTGTATAGAAGAAATTGGTGCTGGCTCAGGCAGAAGTATGTTTAGTGTGTTGTACATCAATTTCATGCCACACTGTTTCTATGTTTACCTGTTATAGTTCTCAGAGAGATCTGTCTTACCCTGAAAGCCAGAGTCAGTTTTGTTTGCTGCTCCTGTCCAGGTATAAGTGTGGTAACTTGTTTAATGACTACATTATTCCAGTTCAGGAGCATCTCTGTGCTTGCGTGTGATGAATTCAAATTGTACAAATTCAGTTAGGTGAATTCAGGTGGTATAAATTCAGTAAGGATCTGCACAGAGATAGACAGTCCTCTTTCACCCTCCCAATTTAGGTTCTAATAGGCTAGCTGCAGAACCCTCAACGACATTTTAAGAACCTTCCCCCACAGAAAGCCCAAACCCAAAAACACCTTAAAAATTTTTAGACTCCCAAGACCTTTGTACAAGATCTGCTGCTGTCTCCAAATCTTCCTGGTTTGATACAGAGGCTGCTGGTGTAGATAATCTTGTTTGCTCACAGTTACTTTCTTTTGTTGGTATCTAATTAAAGTGATTCTAGTGTACAAGCAGTTTGCAATTTTGTGTATGAGTGGCGTTGGCCCTATGCAAAATGCCATTAACTTAGTAAAAATACTACAATTTACTAATGAACGTAAGTGAGAATATCCTGTCCTCTGTTGTGGTTTAAACATTTAGTAGTATCTGAAGCAGACTTAGCTTTTACAATAAGGATATAATTTGGTGCAGCCCTTTTCTAAAGCACGTTTATCTTAAATTCATGTTTAAACATGAAATTTTTCTAGGCTCTTGTTCCAGAATGGGAATTTATAAAGTGATGAACAGCCAAAGCATTTGTATGAATGCATCTCAGTTTTCTTTCTGTACTTCAATAGGCAGTGCTATGAATCCTAGTAGTAATAAAACTACATGCTTTTTAAGAATTATTTTACATTAATGACTTCTGTTTAAAAAAAAGTCTTTTTTCTAAGAATTCTAAGGAATTGGATAATATTCCTTTTTTGTCTTGTTTACTCAGCTTTCACTCTGTTGAATAAAATGGCTCTATGAGTTCAGTAATTTCAGTTAGTGGCTGTTTTGTGCATAAATCTCCTTGATATGACTTCCCCTTCCCCAATAAAATGGACCTTTTACAGGATTTTTAAAAATGGTTTTCATGCTTGCTATATACAGCATAAAATAGAGAGTATAAAGCTCAAAAGAGGTTTGGCAAGACAATGTCTCATTTTTTGTCCTTGATATAGCCAGAACATGCCAAAGGCTTAATTTGTACAGATTGTCCTCAATTTTCATTGTACGATAAGGCTGTGGAGCTAAGTAAACATGATGTTTGATGGTTATTTTTATTGGTAGCCAGATGTTTAAAACTGCAATTGGTTATAATGACCTGCAGATATAGGTGATCTATTATTACACATGCTGAAGGCTATCATCTGTTTCTGTTATTATTTCAGTCTCAGGCTAAGACTTGGCAAAGTCACCATATGACATTTTCACTTTACATCTGTCACTACAGTCAGAATAAGTAGAAGGTATACAGTCTCTTTGCTTTGGTTTTTAATGTGAAATACATAGGCAATTGAGAATGTGAACATAGGTGTGTGAAGTAAAAGTTGAAATAAATGGGTTTAGGACTTCACAAGCAATTAATCTTCAATATGCTTCTGGCACAATTTTCCAAATGAACCATTTTAAAAACCAGAAAGCTGTATTTAATAATTCATTTCCCCCACCCCCTAATTCTACAGCGTTTTGAGCTTCAAGATTCAGAAAGCCACTGGCTTCCTAGAAGGATTACAAAAGTAGAAAGTGCACATGGAAACAGACCCTTCAAGGCTGATGTAACTGTCCAGATTGGTGAAAAAGAAGTGACGTTCCAGGTATGAATTTTATTTAATGAAACTATATATGGTTTTAAATATCATTAACTTTTTTCATCTCTAAATTTCTTATTTTTTAATTGGATTAGAGTAACAGAAAGTACTCGTGATGCTCTTCATGCTGCTTTCCCTTTTTCTTTTAATAAAAACAATAGTCTGTCTTTGTCTACACTTCAAATAAAATCTAATGAGTGCTTGGTAATGTTCTGACACAGGATGTTGGGAAAATGGAATAAAAGTAATCACATCAAATATGATTAGTTTGAGTTTCTTCCAATGAAGTTTATGACCTGCTAGGTGGTGAAACAAGGTCTTATTCAGGAAACAGATGCTGATCTGAGAATTTGAAGTTAATGTTGAATTTGGAGAGCCTAGAGAGTCTGTAAAGAAGATGAATTAGTGGGAGTCAGAGTGAGATCATATTAACATTGGGGAGCAATATCCTCAGACAGTTTGTACCATCACAAAGTCAAAAGGAGAAAGGCAGCAAATAGGAATTTTTCAGGAAAAGGTGAGTCGGTAGGGGCTTGAGTCAGCTCTTTTTGAGGGGAAGATTTTTGCTTTCATTTGACATGTAGGGGAAACCTTATGAAAATATATATGAAGAATGTCTCTTTGGGAACAGGAGGGCATAAGGGGTTTGTAGACGAAATGGTTCCCAGACTAGAACAGGAAGTGGAAATAGAGCAAGTGCCTTAACGTGGGGGATGATTGAAATTCTCCAAAGTTGTGGTCAAAGGAGCCCCTTCAGATTTTCACAGTAAAAATTGCTCTTTCTCTTCTGTGTTTCTCTCATAAGCAATAAATGCTGGTGATTTTTCTCTTTTGTCTCTAGCATGAACAGCCTTAAGTTCTTTGCAGAACCCAATTCTGTAATTTAATTGGTTCACATTTTGTTATTTTTCTTCCATAATTAAGGGGCGGAGGAGGTGTGAAGGAGGTGTGAAGGAGGTTATCTATTAGAAATTATATGATTTAATGTTTTTAAGTGAAAGATCTAGATTTGATGGATGACGATCATCAGCAAAATATTAGAGTAGTTTTGGAGAAACATAACCCAGTCCACACAAAGCCTAGAGTTATTACAATATAGCTTATTTAGCATTTTGATATTTTATTTTTTTTCCTTACAGGTTCCAGCTGGGACTGGGCTGTTAAAAAAGCATCCTCGATCAGATAATTTCATAAGGACTTCCAGCCATAATCAACTGTTGGCAGAAATGATGCAATCTCATATGGTTAAAGATATGTGTTTAATTGGAGGAAAAGTAAGAATTTAAATGTCTTTTCTCCCTCCTTTTCCCCATTCATTAGAATGTAATCTAGTTCATATTTTTTAACTTTTCAGGGCTGTGGCAAAACAGTTATTGCTAAGGAGTTTGCTGATATACTGGGGTACAGCATAGAACCTATCATGCTGTACCAGGTAAGTAAACTATCTGCTTATGATCATGCTTTAAATATGATGTAAAATATAATACACAAGCCTCGATTCTTTGTGTATATGCTCTCTTTCTCTCTCAGCAACTTTAAAAGCTGCAGCTATGCCCATATACAGCTGTAGCTTTTAAAATCACTGATTATCACCAATATGGGTTAAAAAAAAAAATAGCAAAGATTTCAAAGTTTTCTGATCATTATAGGACATTTTTTACTCTCTCTCTGTTAGAATAGTACTTACCTAAAATCTTTTACTGCAGGCCTACACAGGGTACTGTGCAGCAATATAGATAGCACAATGTTATTACGTATAACCTAGCCCTGATACTGCTTTCCCTTGATTTTATTGACTTCATTGTGAATGTGAAAGAGAGGTAATCTAAATAAAATGTAAGGAGAATCATTTAACACAGTGGTCTTTTTCCTAGCCACAGGGAACAGATAGCTTATTTTGTGACTGGTGTGACTGAGTGTCATTAAGAAAAGTTTTGTCTTTTGTGTCTTCTCCTTTTCAGACTTTTTTTTCCCTTTTGAAGTATGTTTGCTGACTTTGGGTCACAGTGGTGACCACTTGTAATGCATCTATGTTGAATGCCTCTGGAAGACCTTTCGTCTTTCCTTTTTTTGTTTGTCCATATGCTATTTAATCTTATAATGAGATTCTCCATTATCAACACTATTTTTTAATGAAAGACAATTGCTTTATTGTATTGAGAACAAGTAATAGTTTTTATGTTTCTGGGGAATTTTGAATAAGTTATTTCTCATGTTCCATAGTCTTAATCTTCTGTTTCTTTGGTGTGTTTCTTCTGTCAAGATCGCCTAATGTGCTCTTACATGTTTATTTTTTCTGATGCCTTAAATGTGGAATTTTAATAAATATTATAAATTCTTTTTTTGCATTTCTGTTTAGTCTGATGATAACAGTTGTGGTGGGACTGTGTTGCATTAGAGATTAGAAGATAGATTCCATGTTCCAAAGTGTTGCATCCTAGAAATATAAAATGAGGGCTGGTATGTAAATGTTGCTACATTTAAATATATTATTATGTTATATTATTATGTTATATATGTTATTACATATACATATGACATTCAGTGAATATTAACTTCATTATTTATAGGTGCTATAGCAAACAGTAATCTTCTGCCATTAGCCTAATTGTTGCTAATTTATTTATGTTGTGTCTTAGTCCAGATGTGGCTTTGAAGATAAATTTGGGGAGAAGTGTGTGTTAACACTGCTTGTGAGATGCCCAGGCAGTTGACATAGAGGCCTTAGAATGGCAGTCATGCAGTAAAATGACAAGAAGGAAGAACTAGAGAAGTCATAAGGGCATCTACAGGCTTTGAAGGTGGTAGCAAGGGGCTTATTGTTGTAGCTGCATTTTTCAGAAATTTACAGTAATGTAAAAAGTAGGGGCAGAGTGAATGTTTTAACTGAATGAGATGTAAAGTTTTTATTTAACAAGATTAACAAAAAAGTAGCAGTAATGGTTTCAGGAAGGTTGGACATGCAGATGAATAAGGGAATGAAGGCTTTGGAGCTGTCAGTTGTCTTGAAGTATGGTAAACATGACATAGTGGGGCTGCTGTACATTTTTTCCCTTTGGTTTAATCCGGACACTGCTTCAGGCTTTGTCACAGCACTAGAGTTTTTTTGCAAACCCCAAGCTCTGTCATGCTTAACAGTGATCTCCCGTAGCTAATGGTCACTCAGTACATGTTTGGAAAGAATGGTCAGTCTTGGATCTTGATACACTCTAACCTCATGACATAAACTGAAAAACTACAAGATTAAAAGGTAGAATTTTCACAGTAGGAATCACACATGCAAGGTTTTCTCCCTAACCTTGAGGAATGAAAACATTCTCAAATAGAATATGAAGTTAAGAGTCTTCCATGACCTTATGAGTCAAAATAGACCAAATACCATAGGATTTACAGTTGTAAGTGATAATTGGCAATGCTGCAGGGGAACATTAGCATCAGATTTAATGCAATATATTTGCCTCTTTCTTCCATCCATTTGCTTATTTAAATTTTTCCCAGGCAGCACGGAGACCTTCAAAGGAAGAAATGGCAGTGGCAGCTGATTTGGAAGTGCAGTGCCATGGGGAGAGACACTGACAGAAATGGGTGGTGAGGCTCAAGGGTTGAAACAGAGAAAAAGTGAGAAAAAGTAGAAAAGAGAACTATTACTGATGATGAAAAGAGAAAGACAGCCCATGGTATGTTCTCTGTATGACTTCAACTGGTAAAGGCACAGGCTCTGAAACTGTGTCTGCATAAACAGTCAGACAGATGACTTTTGCCCTTTTCTTACGCTTTAACGTGGCGATGAAAAGAGAAAGACAGCCCATGGTATGTTTTCCGGCATGGTTGAGATCCCCCCCCAATAGGATCTCACTGCTTTTCCTTCCTTCTGTGTGACTTCAGCTGATAAAGGCGCAGGCTCTGAAGCTGTGTCTGCATACACAGAGTCAGACAGATGACTTCTGCCCTTTTCTTACTCTTTAACGAGATCCAGTGCAAGCAGATTTGGGTTCCAAAGCTACATAGCCTCATCTGCAGCACGAGGAATGATTGAGGGAACTGGGATTGTTTAGTCTGGAGAAGAGGAGGCTGAGGGGAGACCTTATTGCTCTCTACAGCTACCTGAAAGGAGGTTGTAGTGAGGTGAATGTTGGTCTCTTCTCCTAAATAGCAAGTGATAGAACAAGAGGGAAAGGCCTTGAGTTACTCCAGGGGAGGTTTAGGTTGGATATTAGGAAAAAATTCTTCACTGAAAGGGTTGTCAACCATTGGAACAGGCTGCCCAGGGAAGTGGTGGAGTCACCATCCCTGGAGGTATTCAAAGGACGTGTAGATGTGGTGCTTAGGGACGTGGTTTAGTAGTTTAGTGGTGAACTTGGCAATGCTAGGTTTATGGTTGGACTAGATGATCATAATGGTCTTTTCCAACCAAACTATTCTATGATTCTATGATCAATACAACGATATGTTCACAGTGGATTCTCAGCAGCGCCTACTACCTTCTGTAGAGTGGTATGTTAAGATAGATGTGTAGTTTCAGAGCCAGAAGTGAACGTGTCCAGCTAGCCTGCAAACTTCTCTCTGTGCTTTTCAGTGTAAACATATTTTTAAGTCACCTCATAAAAATTGCTTTTGCAACTTGACAAACCTGCTTAAGGACAGGTACACTCTAGCCCTTGTTTTGTTGCACGCAATACAGTATCGGGTACTCACCAGCAAAATTATTTGGTTAAAAACATGGCCACTCTTTTTCAGCATCCTACCTTTAATTAATATGGCTTTGCTGAGTAGGAGCAGAAGACTTCCTTTTTGGAGACACCTGAGAAGAGCTGACAAGCAAATTTGTTACTCAGTAAACATGTTTCTTTCAGAGTGATCTGTAATTCCTACAGAAATAAACTGTAGGCCAAGAATTTTAAATATTTCCCACTGAAGTGAACCTTTCCCTTAGCTTCACCAGAGTTTGATCAAGTTCAAAGGGCAAAGGGTTTTTATAGAGAGGCTTTGGTGATATCAAACAGTATTGCTAAGACAGAAGAAAGACTGTTTCTGAGCTTGTTGTTCACTATAAATTCCTGTGTAGACAAGTCTTCGTAAGATCCTCATGTGTATCTATATGTATAGATATTTCCTATGTACCACATCTTACATAATCTCAAGAGTTTTTACAGGAAAAAGTGTATTAAAAATGATTGAATGTAGCTGAGCTATACATCTTCCAATAAATTTTAAAAATGCATTTGTTTTTCTTAAAATATGTAATAACATATCATGGGTTTTGCATAGCAAAGAAATTGAATATTTAATGACAGAGCAAATCTTAAATGCATTAGTTTGTACAGTAATTCAGCCATGAAGGCTATGAGAAGCTTGGTAATGCTGTAAAGTTAGCAGAGTTTTCTACTTTGGTTCAAAAAAGTGTCTTTTCGATTTTTTGAGAGAGATACCATATTGTCCTAAAGCTGTTTTTAAAATTAAGGTGGCTTTTATTTGTCCTATGGTTCATTTTGATTTTGCAATAATTTCTGCAGGCAGAAAAATAAGTAGTGGGGCACTTACCCTTGGTCTGAAGCAATAGCCCTGTTATTCTTCAGGCTCTGTGAAGAAATACTTAGATTTTTTTGTGTTTTAGTTTTAATATTTGCTCCATTCTTTCCATCTGAAGTTGATTTAAAAGCTTGAATAGCGTGAAAAGGCGTGACTCTTTATATTGATTTCACAGAAAAAAACCTCTAAAAGGTTCTATAATGTGAGATGAAAATCCAGTTTACCTAAACCAAGAGTTCCCAAACCTTTTGAGTACATAGATCATCTCTTATACTAACAGTTGGCTCAGAAAACAATTTCTATCTCATTTCTTTTATCTAACATCATTGTACGAATTTCTTATTATATGCAATTCCATGGAGGCAAATTGCTGACAAAGGAAACCCATCCTGATTAGGAAAGGTGTGTTTTTGTTGTCTCTTAATGCAGTTAAGCAACAGCAAATAAGAAGCAACAGCCAGCTAGTTCTTTGTCGACTATAGTTAGGGGAACTTTTGGTTTAAATTGTTTAAAATAAAACATTTTCTTCTCCCAGAGTTTCAGGGAGGAAAAAAAAGCAATATTCAAAGGGAGGTTAAAACAATTTTCCAGCAACTTGCTCCTTTTTTTGCCCAGCAAAAACAGCCTTTTAAGCACATCACTAGTGTTTGTGTACTGTGATGTTTTTGTTTCTAGGATTTCTTTTTTTTTTTCCTTTTTTGTTTTTTGCATGACCTCATAATTTTTCTTTACAAATTTCTTCCAATTTTTTATTTGAGGAATACTAACAAAATGTGAGTCCAAATTGGCATGAAAGACAGGAAACACAGACTTTTCACCTCATAATTGCCAAGAACATGATTATCACTGTAAGCCATGAAAAATGGCTAGGTTGGAGGCTTGTATTGCTGTAGCTGCTAAAGAGAGTGGAACAGAAGTTATCCTACTTGTTTTCTCTCCTAAACTTCTTTTTTCCTGTATACAAGATATTTTAGAAAATGAACAAGGCAATGTAAAATGCATAAGTTACAATGACTGCTACAAATTAAAATAAGCATTTTGTTTCACAAGGCAATGTAATGTTGCCAATGCTTTGCCAAATTAAGAAGGAAAAAAAATAGTTCATATACTTCTATTACCTCCCTTCAGAAACAGAAGGATTTTTAGTATAAGAGTATTATAACTCTATATCTTATAATGTT
>NW_010290542.1:18848-21795 GCF_000700745.2 Antrostomus carolinensis | reverse complement strand
TTTCGCGTGAGGGGATGAGGGTGGCGTGGCCCCGACCGGCTCCTCTCCCGCTTCGTCCTCCCCACGCCCCGCGCAGGCAGCGGCTTCCCCGCCCTTCGGGTTAACAGCCTGGGGAATCCTCCCGCAGGAGGAGGAGCCGCCAAGCCTGCCTTTGCGGATGAAGCGGTTCAAAATCTGCTCTACAAAATGACGGGGCTCAACCTGCAGAAGGTTTTTCGGCCGGTGAAAAAGGAGCTTAAACCGCCCAAGTACAAGCTGATGACAGAAGCTCAGCTGGAAGAGGTGGGCTGCTTTGCTTCCTTTTGAAATAAAGTTTGGTTTTAGCAAAAATCTGTAACAGTCTGTATTTCTGCTTCCTTCAGTGCTGCTCTTGAAAACATTTTGGTTTCTTTACTTTGCTTCAGGTTTTTTCCTAAGTTAGTATAAATCAATGTTTCTTCATGTTAGTCAGTTTTGTTTATCCAATTTTTCTAAATTTTTATAGAATATGGAAGGAAATTGGATACTTTTTTCCTTGAGTGACATGTCCTCTTATTATCCCCTTTCCTTATGCTTCCTAATTGTGTTAAGTGTCTTTCTTATAGCCCTGGAATCCTTTGACTACTCTTTTTTTTCTGTTGTCTGACCATGGTCCAGAATGACGAAGGGGCCTGACTTAAACCAGTTCTTCTGTAAGGACAATCTCAGCTGTGTATAAACTGTTGATTGTGGTTTATGCTTTGGGAAAAATTCACTGTGGAAAAATACCTGAAGTAAACTTGGTGTTTGCGCTACTATATGTAGATTTTAGTTTTGGAACTTCCTCCAGCAATTTCCCCAAGTTACAGTAGGTGTTTATTGTTCACATGTGATCTGCCTGGAGATTGAATTAGTGTGTCAGTTCTTCTCAACTGCAGAAGAAAAAAAAATATTTTAAAAATTTATCTCTAAATTAATATATTTGTCCCAAAATTGTATGTTAGCTTTCCAATAGGATATTTTTTTTTAATTGTAAAATTAAACTACTTTTTTTTTTTTTTTTTCTGCCAAGGCCACAAGAAAAGCCATTGAGGAAGCTAAAGAAAAACTAATCATGCCCCCTGTTTTGAATGAACGAGAGCCAATTGATGATGTCTTAGCAGAAGACAAATTCCTTGAAGGAACTGAAACTACAAAATATGTGTTTACAGATTTAACTTACTCCATTCCACATCGTGTAAGTAACAACGCATTGATTTATTTTAAGAGCTTTTCATTCTTAATTTCAAAATAAGCTTTAGGTTTTAATAAAATGTAGATATAGCAGTTTGCAAAAAGGCTGAAGAGTTGTAAATTCAGCCTGGTACAAGGCCATACAAAGACAAAGATTTCTAAATGTTTGCTTCTGACTGATAATAATAAATTACATTCTAGTGCTCAAAAGCAGGTATGGGGGAAAGAAAGCTGTGGGCTAGTTAATTAAAAGCAGATGCTTGTAATATGCTAGGAGGGCTGAGTTCTCCCATACTTCCTAGAAGCTTTTTGTGAAATTCAATGACTTAGTACTGTGCATAGACCAAAAGATGACGCTACTTTACAGTTGCAAAGATCTGGTGGAAAGCTGAGTAAATGATGAATGAATTAACGGGAAAGCTGTGAAGAAACAGTTGTCAAATACAATTGTGGAGTATGAGGTTAAAGGTTTCTTTGTATAAAGAAACATCTAGATTGCCTTAAGTAACAGTAGTATGAGGCTGGAAAGTTTCTTAACAGTTATGATTCTAAGAAATCTCCATGGTTCAAACACGCCTATAGTGGTGATGCTGTGAAATGAATTGCCAAATCTTCCATTACTCCATCTGAGAGCTCTCTCCAGGAACCTCCTATTTATTCTTCTGCCTCAATGTATTGAAAACTGCCTCATCCCAACAAACTTTCCTGTCTGCTGCCCTAAATCAAATATGCTTGTGAACAGATCTGAGTATATTGTTCTATTTGTTGTATTTTTTTGTTTTGCATTTGCCCTTACTTGATTCTAGCACCTACCTCTGAAACAAAAAAGTACAAGACACTTGTGTTCTTAATTTAGTATGTGTTATTAAATGCATAAAATCAGGCTAGCAGCAACACTAACTCCTTTTTCTTGGTAATAGTAATGTTATCTGTCTAAACTTCACAGAGCTGTAGCTTTTAGTGTAAGCACATGCACAGTTATGCCACACAGTAAAATTAAGGTGCAGGTACCAAGGGAGAAATGATGAATCTAGCACACAGCAACAATCTATTAGAAACTGGTATTACTAGTGTTAGTTCAGGTATAGAAGGACTTTGCCAAATAAGAATCTTTTTACAAAGGTTCTGACTGTGCAGAGAGAAGACTCTGGGAGATAATGCTCATTTTTTATCAACTTTTCAGGAACGTTTCATTGTAGTTAGAGAACCAAATGGTGTATTACGCAAAGCAACCTGGGAAGAACGAGACAGAATGATACAGATATTCTTCCCAAAAGAAGGACGCAGAGTTATTCCCCCGGTGGTATTCAAGGATGAACACCTTGTGGTAAGATCATCTTGGATTTGAAAAACGATCATTTTTTGGAAAGAGTAGCTCTGAATAAGCTGGCTTGTATGTTTTCAGCTGCTTGAATTATCTTTTGAACATTTGCTTATCATTGTAACTTAGTTAAAATACTTATAATGAAGTTCTAGGTTAGGGCCAAGTAAATCCTAAGTAGGCGTAAATATTCTGTCCTACTGGAAATCCACATTTAATTGTTTTGCATTGATGAAATGGTATGCTTAATCTGAAAATGTCAGCTGGTGTTTCAGAAACATCAAGGCAGTTACTGTACTTTTATCCATTTTTGTCCTGTGATTAAGAGGATACTCTTAAATGTTGCCCAGAACAGGCTGCTGTTTTGATTATGGAGAGTTGGAATGGTGTGATACAGAATCTGCTCCTGAATGTGAACTGTTGTTTTAGACTGTG
>NW_010290542.1:952-18838 GCF_000700745.2 Antrostomus carolinensis | reverse complement strand
GACCGTCATGAGGACATCCTTAACAGGTGCATTGCTCAGTTTGAGCCGGATTCACCTGACTATATCAGAGTGAGTTCACTTTTCTAGTTAAAAAATAGTATTAGTGAAGAACTTTAGGGTTTGTTTTGTAATAAGAATTAGCTGGAGATCAAAGGTGTTGTTCATGTGTTCTTACCCCTCCCAGTACCTCTTATCCTTGTGATGAGTTTTACTTTTTTTTGCTTGCAGAAGAGTAAAACAGGATTGTTTTCAATAGAATTTTCAACCATACAGAAAGAACTACAGCTGCATAAAAATAGTCTTTATATAGATTTTTTGGAATCAAACCAGAATTGATGATAATGCCCATAAGTAGCCATAACTAGAGTGGTGCTACTAAAGTAATGCTAACTGCTGTGTTAGGATTTGAAAGGACCAGGTAGATAACTGGTGAAGTTAGATTACTGATGAATTGCACCTGAGAGCACTGTACACAAAGTATTATTTTTGAGAAAGACCAAGTACAAGAAATATACTTCTAGCTGAAATATTTAAATATAGTAATTGTAGTTACTGGTGAATATGTTAATCTACACTTTCCTTTAAAATGTTTCCTTTAAAATGTTTCCTTTAAGCTGCAATAATTTCTCAAATCACTGGGAATGTAACTTCTACTAGGCAATTTTTCAAGTACCTTTTTTTTTCAAATTAAAATTTCACCTCTTTGCTCTAGCATTTTCCCTTAAATAATAGATTACAATGTGTCAGCAATGAAATGACAGTTCAGAGGTTATGTCCCTACCTCCCCAGATTTTCCATACAGAGCAAGTATTTGTTAAAGAGAAAGCTTAAGAACTGGGTTATCCCAGTGTTACCCTGAATTACAACATGTATAAAGCTTTAAGGTAGCATGGGTCAGCTTGTGGCTTGCTCCTGCACTTTAGAGAGGTCTGAAAATAGATTAAAAACTCTCAAGCGAGAGGTAGAAGGGAGAAAATGTCCTCAACCTCCAGTTATGCTAAGGAAACTGAAACCTTTTCTGTGTATAGGTTCATCATCGTACATATGATGACATTGAGAAACATGCCAAATATGATCTGCTCCGTTCAACAAGACACTTTGGAGGAATGGTATGGTATCTGGTAAACAGAAAGAAAACAGATGGCTTACTAATAGATATGATCAACAGAGACTTGTAAGTGGTGTTTGTCACGTAATGATTCTGCTTATCTAAACAAATAGAAAACAACTATTGTTTGAAAATAATAACAGTATTTCTTTAAGATGTGTAAATGTTTTCATTTGCATGAAGCTTTAGGCTAGCTGTAACTTCTAGCTATACAGATGCTGAATGGAAGCACCAACTACAGTCCATGTAGTTGTAGGGTATTAAACTAGGTTTCTGCAGAAATTAGCCTTTCATAGTTGTTATATTTTTTTGTTTCCCTATGTAATTGTCAGTACACTTCCAGCTCTGGGCAGTGCTGATCTTAAAGCCTGATGATTTTATATTGCTGAGCTCAATTTTGGCTTTTAAGATTGAAGCACTCTGGGTTTTAGAGCAGTTCCTAAGTAGCTTAGGAACAGTCTACTACACTTTCATTTTAAATGGATGGATTTCTATAAGATATGCTGCTAAATTTATTCAAAACACCCTGAAGCAAACAGTATTTAATTGTTCAAAATGTCAGTAGAGGCAGAAGCTAGTACAATTAAAACTCCAAGTTGCAATGATGATGGCATTCATTTCCTATGGCTGAAGGTAAAAACTTTCAATAGGTGGCATAAACGTGAGGATATGAAGAAATATAGGGAAGCTCCAGTTTTCAAATCAAGTTGTTAAAGGGAAAATTCAAATATCTGGACAATGGGATGCCTGCTTGGCTGTTTTTTCCAATGACTGTATACTTGGTGAAAGCAGAGGTGGTGTACGAAGTACGCTTTCTCTCAATACTCTTAGGTATTAAGAGAAAGTAATTGCTACAAATGGGCCTTTATTTGTTTAGGCTGGATGATGCTACAAGTTTAATTACACTGTATCATATGCTTCATCCCGAATGTCAGTCGGCAAAAGAAGCTAAAGAAGGGAATCTTCAAGGAGTTGATCTGATCAAGGTACGCTTTTCTACTTTAAGGTTTCTAAAGAAGAGAAAGCTTTTAAACAGCAGAAGCCTATTTAGTAGTCTGAAATTCTCCTTTCCTGAAGAAGCAGATATTTAAGTAGAACTGTTGTGCATGCCAGGTTGTTGTTTGGTTTTAAGTGGGGTTTTTTTGGTTTTATTTTTTTTTCCAAACTCTCTAGAGTTGCACCAGGATTTCAGTTGTAGCTGGCTGATCTACCACTGCAACTCTGCATTTAATTGTACATTAGTCTCTCTCCTGCCTTGTTTGCAGGTATTTGCGAAAACCGAATCACAGAAAGAAGGCTATATACAACTGGCCCTCCAGGCTTATGAAGAAGCAATGGCTACTTCTACAGCTTCATGAAATAAAACTTAGTTCATTGTAAGTCTTAAGTCTGTTTATAAACATTCTCTGTACAGGATTCCCCAATAAATACTTTAAACTGACTGTTCTAGAAATTTTTTTTACTAACATATGCAAGAACCACTACAGCAGCTTGTTGTTTTCAAAAGTTCTGTAAATGAAGTTACAGCAGTCATAATGAGTTTTGTTTTGAGGTGACAATATACACTAAGTTTAATTCATTTACTGTTGCATCTTGAATATAAAGAATTGCCCACAATTTACTTTTCTTCTTGCAGTAGGTTTATGATCTGGACAGCTTCATCACCACATCTGTCCCTTAAGCCATACTACTATTCTGTTAGCTCTTTTAGCTAAAAGTGTTATCTGGAAGAGTAACTGATTGTTAACAGATACAAGTTAATAGCACAGTGAAAAAGGTACCCATCTACCTAAGTGTATATGCTAAGAAAAATACTAATGCTTGGCTACTATGCTCCTGTTTCAAATATTGAAGCTGGGTTAAGAATAATAGAATTACTAGTAACTGGAGAAGTGAGGAATAGAAGGTTTAAAAGGATTTATTGAATTGCTTGATAAATGAAAACATTTTTAGTATGCACTAGAGTAGGTCTACATCTTGAATTTCAGCATACTGGAAGCTGATTCTTTTTGTACAGTGGTGGGGTCTACCCTTTTTCCTACATGTATATGGTCCAACTGCAATATAAAAATCAAATTAACTTGGAGCACATAGTCCACAGAATTTCTTTCCTTTGTTTGGAGTAATTGGTTTGGTCATCGAAAAAGTATGTTCACTCATCTAAGATCTCTTCATCCAGATTGATATCTGTGGTATCAATGTCCTCCAGATCCAAGTTATCTAGGTCATCTTCCAAGTCCAGCAGTGTCTAGGAAAGAAAATACTAGATTAAGGGGATACTAATACGGTTATAAGTTATCCAGCTTATATGATATATAATTCTATGTGAGGTATTTGCACATCTACAAAACACCAGCCTAAGGCAGTCTCTGTAAATCCACAAGGCTGTAGGAAGTGGTCTGCATTACTGTGTACAGTTTCTGCATACAACAGGAAGGGGTCCATACACTGTACTGATTGGTCCTAAGCTATCTGGGTCTATTAATATAAGAAAGTGACATTTTCCAGTAGCTTGGTTTAATCACATTATTAGTTGAAGTCTAACATAAAATGAATTCAGTGCTTGTACTTCCCTTCATAAAAATATATTTCAGTACCTTTTGATCTCTTGTTGGAAGTAGATCAGAATTCTGCAAAACTGTCTTTATCACTTCTTGTTTAGGGGATGGAAGTGGTTCTTCAGCCTTCTGCTAATGAAAAAGAGATTCCCTAAGTTCTTTTGAATTTAAATTTTTTCAACAAAAGCAAGTAAACAACAGCAGACCTATAATCCCCCTCTCCCAGGTTTTTAAAAAGTTCCCCTCAGTAATTCTTGGAACAACTGTATCTTCACAGCCAGTAAAGCACTGTAGTCCTCACTCCACTTGAGACTACTATTTTCCCCACCCAGTTTATCTAAAGCAGTTGATGATGGAACCTACACAATGATAACTGATACTTTCTGAAGACTGTTTATGTCAAATACTGAAGTGCTGTAGAAAGGAAGTGATTTTCAATCAGCAGGAAAGAGATGAGGTTACTTGAGACTGTCACAGCAGTTTTAGCAAAGGCAATAAATCTTAGTACTGTTGCTGGGCTTTGTGTTCTGTACCCTATAAGGGCTTAACACTTAACCTTTTCTCTTCAAGTTTTATATTAAGATAATTCATCAGTTAATACCATTATTGAAGCAATGGTACTATTCAATTAACCATATTTAGATTAAATTATATAATTATCTCCTACAAATCTTACATATTCAGCCTCAGCTGTAAGAGACAACTGTTGTTTAAGGAGTTCTCTGCAGTCATTGTCACTTTTTGTTTCTACCTGCAGTACTTTCAGAAGTTTATAGCCTCAAAGAGCTGTGCCAACATCAGTGTCTTTAAAAAAAGATCACACTCTGATTTTCATGTTCAAATGTAAAGTGTATTTGACAGGAGCAAAAATTAGAAGTTGTCATCTTTTGTTTAAGCTCTGAAAGGCATTTTAAGTGTTAGTTTCAATCTGTACACTTATACTTTTCATTTTCTGCGTAATACTTGGATAACTGAGGTGGTAAAGAAAAAAAATAGCAGTTTGAGTTACTTCAGATATTGATTAGAACATATTTTCAAGTAATTTAGTAGGATTTGTAGTCAGTTAGTTATGGAATACTCTTATTCCATAACCATGTACACCAGCAAAGAATACAAAACATTTTTAATTGCTGTAATATGCAAGAGTTTCCAGGTTCCAACTACTGAGCTTTTAGAAAGCTAGCAGCAATTGAGGCAGTGTCTGTATGTGCAATTGAAATTGTTTTTCTGCAGGATTAATTCAATGGTGGTAAGACTCTGCAATTACTGACACTAACAAAAGATGACCCAAGATAAGTAACCACACAAAAGAATTAATTTCACAGTCAAGAACTCATTTTTAGTTACACACTAACAAAAGATGACCCAAGATAAGTAACTACACAAAAGAATTTCACAGTCAAGAACTCATTTTTAGTTAAAGAAGTAGATTAAGAAGAGTTTGAGGCAAAAGAACATCGAACTCTGTAAGCACTGCAGGTAGTAAGACCAATAACTTGTCCATTATTGGTGAAATACTCCCCATGGTAGATGTTACCATACAATAGCAAAATTGCATCTTTAAGTCTTAGAGTTCATAATTTAATAGTAACACTCACCTGAGGTGCCATTGTTCCAGAGGGCTCAAAGCCTTTTGCTTCTTCAAGTAAGTTTCTTTCTTCATTTGGCTAAAATGAAAAAAAAAAACCCAAAACACTAAAACATACTCATGGAATGTTTAGGTGGTTGCACTGACTTGTTTAAAGCTGAATTTACACAGCACCAAATGTTTTTCTTCTAGAGACAATAAGAGCTCCCACTTCTTACTTACAGTGACAAGGGGGTATTCCCTGGCTGGCCGCAAGTCAACAAGACTTTGTTTAACATATTCTTCAGCAACAAAAGCTTCCTTTAATCCAGGGAAAAGATTTTCATATTCTGTAGGATCAGCAAGAGACTCGGCAGCTTTTTGATTGACTTTAGAGAGATTCTCCCGCCACAGTTTAACAACCCTGGAGATGCAAACCATATTTGTTATATACAGCTAATTTTGACAACACTATTCATGCTCTGCATATGCTTTGAAGTTACCTCGAAACTTGGCTTGGCAAATATGTCCGTGCAAGAAAAGCAGCTTCTGGGAGACGCCCGGTTTTAATCAGGAGCTCCAAACATGAATCAAGCCTAGAAAAAATTTTAAAATGTGATTTTAACCAGTAAGTTTCATAAAGACCTTTTTTTGTATTAGGTGTTTATTCTAGGACATTAAAGTGCTTTCATTTCAAATTTTAAAAGTAGCAGCCTCATAAAATAGAATCAGCTTTTCTGAAAGGGCACATGCCACAGTCCTTCTCCAGGAAGTTTTAAATTAGCTGTAGTTAACCATTTGAAGAACCTGAGGTTCTTTGCATTTCAGAAAGGAGAGCAGAACAATTTGAATCTCATGCTTGTTACTTACTTTCCCTGCAGGAAGTAGCTCATAAATGCAACATTGTTCTTGCCATCTTTTTCTGCTCCTTCAGCTAACTTATTCACCATGTTAGCATTTCCTGAAGCTGTAGCCAGGAGCAGTAGTCCTCCGTAGTCTTGTGCATGGTGAAGACACTCCTGGGCTAAGCCAAACTGGCATTTACTAATGGCAAGCTCAGCAAGTTGCTTCCATTTCTGTTCTGACTAATGGTCAAAAGGGGAGAGGGAGGGAAAAAAAACCACAGCATTTAAAGAAGTTTCAGAGCATTCAATACGAAAATGTAAGTCTACCTGTGAAGGTCCTGAATCCCATCGTTGCACTTGTCTTCCCTTTGAGATACAATGAATAATGCAGCTTCACAGCACAACACAGTGTTATATGCAGTTAGTTATATGATGATAGTTAGTTATATGCATATATATATATATATGCATATAGTGCATATGCATATGTTATATGCACAGCTATACCATTACATCAAATAAAGTTTTTCATTGGAGGGAATAGGTAGAAATAACTTTGGAAATTTAAACAGTAAATCTGTTAAAGATAGCTCCCAAGTTAACCTTCAGAATGTAAGAAAGACATTCGTGTCTGTAACTAAGTTAGCACTCCTTATCACTAACTTCATTATTTTACAACAGGAACTGTGGGAATAATTATCTGAATAATGACTATGGGACAAATCACTGCCAGTCAGTCTTCCTAGTGCATCAGCTGAAGTTTGCCAAGGCTGAAACAAGGGTGCAGAGGCTTCAGTCCCTCCATTCCTCCTCTCACTATTCAACAGAGATTGAGGCTTGATTCTTGGTTGAAGTTTTGTATTCTCCAGAAGTTCCTGTAGCTTTCAGAGCAGACATTTTTCTGTCCCCATCCCACATCTTAGATTCTTTTGAATTACAGACAGAGGAGCTTCATTAAGGAAGTTGGAGGCATTTATACAGTGTTCAGGGAGCTGTATTACATCCCCACATACCATAGTCTTCTCTTATAGGGCCTCTTAGATTCACACTAATACTCAGAATTAGCATGAAATTATCTTTACCTCTGCTTCCACTGCAAGTTGATAGGCTATTTTTAATTCTCCAAGTTGAAGAGCAAGTTCAAAACGATGCTCTGGATCTGTAGATACTGCAAGAGCTTGTTGTTTGAAGCCCTAAAATAAAAATCTGAAAGTAAGACTGTGATCTGTCAGGTCAAACAGCAACCTACATGTTCTATCAAAAGCACTCCAAAGCAGAAGGTGACAGTAGTCTCAAATAAATACGGACGACTAACAGAAGTTTATGCTCACAGATAAAGTGATCTGGTTTTGCTTAGCAAATGCTATTAGAAATGTGAATAAACTAATTTATAAAGTTTTTGATAACTAAAAAGTAGTTTTCTTGCCTGTTTTTCAAGAAAATGCGCAACTCTGGTTCTCTGTTCTTTTGGAATCGTGGGAAGAACTTTATCAGCCATACTGAAATCTCTTCTCATCACAGCAGTTTGATATTCAAGCACTGAAACTAGCAAAGAGTAGCTAACAATGTTTAGCTCTTTATCACCCAAATAAAGGCGGTTGTCCTTAGGGATATACCCCAAAAGATACATTGTCCTGAAATGAAACAAAGAATACTGAATAGATCCACTACCAGAGAGTTTATATAAAAAAGTCCAATAGTTTTTACAGTAGCAAGAATACTCACATGAAAATTCTACTTTTACTATATATACACTTTCACATAAAACACTATTTATTCCCTCCAAGATTACATTACTGCCCCAGAACATACATTAGCATGACAAGCAAGAAGTAACACACAGCAATAAGGTGACAAGGTTCACCTTGTTCTAACTTTGTTGAAAGAACCTTTAACACTTGCTTACAGCGTGATGCAGCAACTTACCTGTCTAAATGGGCAATAGTGACAATTTCTCCTCCAACATAGTAGTTGAGTCTGTTCACAGAACTGGTGTAAATAAAGCAGTCGCCTACCCACAAGCCTGTTTTCACAATCTCCTGAATCTCACCAAGAACCTGCAAATTAAATTTGCTTTAATTAGATACGTAAAAAGGTACTTTTAGATAGCAGTAAACTATTGCATTTTCAAATTAAACTGAATATTCTATACTTAATAAATAGTTGGACAAGTTGCAAAAAACTTTAGATACAGAATGGAAGTACTTAAATAGTGCTTTTAGTTTTAAAAAAATGCTGTAACATGTGAAATCTCTACCTTAATACTAAACATAACCAATTACATATCCAGGAAACAAGCACCAAACTAAGCATTAAGCAATATAATCAAAGAAAAATTTCACAAGTAAAGCTGTGTTCCTGATATTTCACAGCATGAGGTTTTTTTGCTTGTTTTCAAATTTCAGTAACATTTCAAAAATTGAAAACTGACAAAGTTTAAGCACTGTAAATGTACTACCTGAGTGTGCGTTTTAAAAATAACCTCTGTAACCCTGAGAATAGTTAAACAGATACTTAAGAGAAATGTAGGCACCAAGGTCTATCATACTGGGATTTCAACAGGGATACTCTCCCCAGGGAGCCAAAATAAAATGGTTAACAGTGCTCTTCAGGCAGATGTATTCTGTGTATACTGTATTCCAGTGTGCTGGAAACTAAAATTTAATAGGACTGTATTAAGGACTAAATTTGCTATACTCTGGGAAGACTTGCTTCAATGATCTCCAATCCCATTCCATTTTTAAAATAAAACATACCTCAAAAGCATCTTCAATTCCATCTTCAGTGACACCTTCATGTGTTTCTTGGGCTGCTGCAACTTTTTCTGATAGGTATTTCAGAATGAAGAATGACTCTTCTGTAGCAATGCAGACAAGCTCACCTGAGTCCGACCAGAAAATCTGTATCATCAGAATCAATAATGACACTGTTTTAGAGACCCCAGGTTAAGAAAGAAGAACGTGTAAGTTAAGGTTAAAACATACTAACAGAAGCTTTAGTAGCTGAGAAGCCAACACACGCAGGGATTTCCTTTCCCTGCTGCTACCAGACTGAGAGATACTTAGGAAGTTATTACTTTATGACTGACAGCATTGCTTCATTCAAGAAAATCAGCAGTCAAGCAAAAAAAAAAAAAAAAACAACCAAAAAGCCCAAAAACCAAAACCCAAACCAGTAAACAGACAGGTACATATCTTCAGTCCCATCTAGAAACTTACATGTTTGGGCTGAATTTCAATTCTTCGAATCAATTCTGTGTTTTCCCAATCATAGAATGCCAAACCATTAACTGATCTGACGCCCAACAGGAAGCCACCGTAGATACCTACAAGAAAATAAATGTGGAAGAAATCCACATTGGGCAAAAAAAGCACCAACCTAACTATTTTAAAAGTAAGTTCTTACCTTCTGCTCCAAAATCAGGTTTGAATGACTTCTTCTCTTTGAAATTTTTAAATATCTTTACAACACTGTTGCTCTCCCTGATTGCATATCTAAATAGAGATTGCATTATTAAAAAAAAATAAATTGTCTTCCAAAGTAGCAAATTACGAATATAGTAAGCTGCTACAAAACAACTGCATTTGATTTATCTTCAAAAATTGCTGGAGTGCTAAAAATGGAAAATTTTAAAGCAGGACAGTTATTAAAAACTCATTATCCACACAGGCTTTAGACTTCAGGCCAGTTTACTGTTTGTACAGCCTGAAAAATAGCAGCAGCATATTTAAGTTAATACAAAGGAAAAAAAAATCTACACTTACTCTGAAGAATCATGTGCCCATACAAACTCCTGTGCAGAACCAAAACTCTTGTTTCTCAAAGCCATAGCTGTGTAGATGATGTATTCACCATCACCACACACTACGACAAACCTAGAGCAGGAGAAAGATGTATTTGTCAGACATCTGTGGTTCAGTTCAACAAGCATGATCAAATAGACAAATAATCTGAAAAGTTAAAGGCCTCTAGTGCAATATAATCACTGCAAATGCTGACAGAAGAAGAGAGCTTTGTATATTCCAAAGACGTCACAGAACTGGATTTTCCTCTGCATCACGTTGCTAGCTACTTGTTATCCCCTCTTCCTTCTGGTCTCTACTGAACAGCTCTTGTACCTTCTATCCCTTTATCTTTTCTTTTAATTTAATTTATCTTATCTGTTAACAAAGAAACAATTCAAGAGAAGCGATAAAATAATGTGGTGTGCTATTACCTTATACATTTTGTTTGCATACTTCTTCCCCACCTAGAATGTCCAACTTGTCTGATTAAGCAGCTGTTACAGGTGAAGCCCCTCTATTGCTCTGATTTTACCTGGCCTGGCTCCGATACACCTCTTCTCCGTAGGCTCTCAGCCACCAGCAGACACGCTATTTTTTTTTCATTCAAAAATTTTTCCAATATAAAAAAAAAAAAGAAGAAATCAGAAACATTTTGTTCGCAAATCTATTACCGTCCATTAGGGTTGTGCTGAATTGTCTGAGGGTAGATTTCACAGCTGCCCATATCCTTTACAGCTAGTGGCAATCTTTCTCCATCTTTGATTTCAGCATCTCCCATGGCTTTCAAGTTAGCCTGCTGGACTTCTGAATGTTTAGCCCAAATAATTTTTCCATTTGCATCCATGGACATGGCAGGTTCTTCACGACCAAGCTAGGAAGTGTAGCATGAGAATTTAGCAAATGAAGAAAATACATTCTTGATTTTCTTTCGAGTTGAACATATCTAGTGAAATACCCCAGTTCTGTCTAAAAAGGCCAGTTAAAATGCCAAACTTTCAGTATTTTACATATCACAGAATCAAAAGTCAGTTGCTCTGTACACAGAACACTGATGAATCACCATTTCTCATTTCAAATCATTAATTGTACCTTAACAATAATGCTGCCTTCATCATATCCCAAAGCCACATTATTGGAACCTCTTAAACTGGCCACACACCACACTCTCTCCATGCCATAGTTGAGGGTACTTTCCAGGCGGTAAGTGCTTGAGTGCCAAATGCGCACAGTTCCTAGAGGAAAAAGAAATGCATGCCTTTTATCTTTCTCTCAAGGCGAAGGCAGGAGGTGTGTAGCCACACCACAAGACCAGTTCTCCCATAAATTCTTCCACTGTCCTTTATATATCAGAAAATACAAAATTACCATCTTCTGAGCCTGTGATAATGATAGGCAATTCAGGATGGAAGCTGACACACGACACATTTTGAGCATGTCCTTCCAGTGTTTGTACACATGTTTTATTCTGGGGAGAAAAAAAAAAAAAAGAGTCTGAACTACAGGGACAAATAATAACTGTTGCTTCATTTTTACTTTCATTTCTTAAAAACCACTCCTCCTAAATCCAAAAGTTATCTGAACACACATTTCTCAAGATTTCTTCTAGTAAAATTTATTTCCAAGATGCTCAAACAGCAGTGACATATCAAAACCAGGACTGTATTGAGTTAATTTCTCCTCCCCAGAGGAAAATATTTATTTCCCTTGACAAAGTTGTTTTCCTCTATTTTCAGATGGGTTTCTGCCTAGAAAATATGCTTTCTGAGAGCTACGTAGCACAACAGACTAAAGCAAGATATAAAGCTCAGTTCACTGTA
Source organism: Antrostomus carolinensis (assembly GCF_000700745.2). Classification (NCBI taxonomy): domain Eukaryota; kingdom Metazoa; phylum Chordata; class Aves; order Caprimulgiformes; family Caprimulgidae; genus Antrostomus; species Antrostomus carolinensis. Next base: position 7,158 of record NW_010290542.1, on the reverse strand, counting down.
AAAAAAATCAGAGCAAAACATCTATCTGAATCTAATTACAGGTAAAGACATCTAATATTGTTTTTGAAGACAACTGTCTAAGCATGTTCATTCACACAGTTGTGAAAGAAAAGTCTACTCTGCTTGAGACAACCGAGATTAGACTACGTAACTGATGTATACTGCCATGTACCTGGTGGCAAAGTTTCAAGCACCGTTATGTAACAGTCGTTCCTGCAGCGCACACCTAGCAGCTCCAGCTTTAACTTAGATAGAAAGTACTATCTAACAAATTTTGTCTTGCCCTTCTGGCCATACACTTGTGCACATGAAGAACTTATGAGCTCTAGGTTTCAGCAACAGATTGGATCCCTGGATTCAATCTCTCTTTCCCGTACAGCATTCCAACAAGGCACCTCATAATGGCTGCAAACTGTCAAGTAGAAGAACGTGCATGTGTGTGGATGCACCCGTGTGCCTGTGCAAATGTGCACAGAATGAAAAAGGAGAGAGGGAAGGGAATAAAGAAAAAAGGAAAAAAATGAGAAGTGAAAGGATGGAGAGTTGGTACATGAACAATATTTACATTTGAACATAGAAGAGGAACACCTTAATCCACAAAAAAATAAGTCCAAAATGCAGGGATTACTATGTTGCAAGAAAAAACCCTAATGCTAATAACAGAAAAAGATGAGGAAAAATTAGGAAAATCTGTTGGTGTATTCAAGTCATTTCCTTCTTTTTCTATTTCTTCAATAATGGTTTTGCTATGGCAGTCTGCATAAAAGTTTATGAAGAGGTGAACACATACCTGGTAGTCCCAGATCTTAACCAACCGGTCGTCTGCACCTGAAATGAGATATGGCTTGTCTCCTCCACTGTAATAGTCAATGCAGTTTACTCCTTTCTCATGGCCTTCCAAAGTAAAGTTGGGTGAAGAAGAGCCAAGCTGCCACACCTTCCCAGAAAAACAAAACAAAACAATAAAAAACAACTGCATGTAGTTAATCTTTAGCATCCAGGTCAACCTTGCCAAACAGAGTAGGTATTCAGATATACTTTACAAATCCAAAGATATACAATATGGAATTCCAAAGATACAGTTGTTTTCTTAGGTGAAGAACCTTCCAACTGCTTATCAAACTAACAATCCTCCCCTCCATCCTCCCTAAACAAAGAGAAATAACGTGCTGAGTTGCACATGCTGTGCTCACACCTCAAAACAACGGAATTTGTTTCTTTCAACTTTTTTTTTTTTAAAGTACATAAAATCATACAAGACAGTGTTTGTAAGAAGCAATATCTGTTTATGATATTAACTAACAGACACAGAAACAGCAATCAACTATTTGTGCATACACGGGTTGCCCCCAGCTGTGTCCTGAACTTTATTTTTTCCAGTTACACTAAATAAATGACAAATATAATGCTAAATGAGGACTCAAAATGAATCAAGTTTTATATATACTACTGTTTTCCCATGATTATCACATCAAATCAACATTTGTATACACCTAATCTCAATATCTGAGGATGCATGAAATCAAAACTGGCTTTTTACAGTCAATACACTAATAATTTATAGTTTAGAGAACCACATTTCAACAATTAGAGGTGACACGTAATCTTGTAAATTTACTGAATTACTTAGTATGTGTATAGTAACTCGACCAATGTTCAGGTCTTTACTCAATAAAAAAAATCTATTATTGCACTTTTTTAAACATAAATTTATGGACTCTGACCCATTTTCCATATAGTATTATAAGTTTGTAAACTCTGTCTGATAATGACTTAATGACTAAAAAAATCCCCAAAATACAGTTTCTCTACCTTGATTGTCCTATCCAGAGAGGCACTGGCAAACTGATTATTGTCTTTTGGGTTTATGACAATCTGCATGACATAATGGGTGTGTCCTTCAAACACCTGAGAACAAGACCATTTTTTATCCCAGTCCCAGAGTTTAATGAGCATGTCATCTGAAAAAAACCAACCAAACAAATCAAGTTTCAGTTAGTTTAATATATTCTGATACCTACCTTCTTAAAGTACATAATTCTTTATAACTTCAAGTTAAAGGCTCACTCATTCCTTCCTCCTTGAAAGGCGGCATTGCCAATACTCAATATATTTTTCACCTGTAAGAAGACCGGTCCTTCCTTGCAGGAGGACCACAGGGAATACAAGTTTCTCAAAGACTGTCCAATAAAATGGTGATAAAACTAAATAAGAAATACATCTGTCTTAAAAAAGGAGATTAAGAATTGATATTAAGATATGGAATTATTAATCTTAAAATACTGGGCAGATATTAAGGAACTGGACCCATGCTTTCTTCTGCAGCACCTGATGAGCACTAAGGAAAACGAAGCAGAGAACACCCAGCTGGCTTCCTAGTACCTTTACTTCAAGTGTAGGTGTATTAGCTTCAACAGCAAAACACAGAAACATAGGGTGCTTCTGACCACAAGGCTCTCTGCATTCTTGCAGAGCTCTTACTGTATTAGTAAGGTTTCCAGGAATAAAAAGGATTGAGTATCGCAATGTAGATGTTCTTGGGCAAGATTTGTCAGGATACTGTGATCTTCCAATCCTGGGTAACACAGATTGCCTCAAATAACAGAGAATTCAGTAGTATTTTAGGAAAAAGATGAAAGTTATCTGTTGCTTCAAGTCAGATTGCCAGTTGAAAGCATACTCCATTATGTAATTTTTTTAAACATAAAACTTTAATGTGGCAGACTCTCCAACAGCAGCTAGTTAGCACATATTGAACCTTTCCTCAGGCAAATATTAAGAAACAAGGTTCTTCAGTCTTCTCTGACAAGAAGATAAGGTATTATATTTTAAATTTTGAGTACAGTTGATATTCCATTAAAAAAATGCATTTGGCAAAGAAATAACATGAAATGACAACTGTCATGTTGGCTACTTGCTCAAGGATTCCTGTTTCAGTAGAAAAAGGAGAAAACATGCAATCCCTCACTAGACAGAAAACAGAAGCCTAAGAATAGCAGGTTAGTAAATATAAAAATGTACAAAAACTCTTACCGCTGCTTGTCAGTATGAAAGGCTGGGTGGGATGCACAGCAATACAACGAATGTAATCTGAATGTGCCTCAAACATGTGAACTCTTTCCAAGGTGTTATAATTAAAAACTCTAATTTGCATATCATCCTATGAAAGGGAAGAAAAGCCACCATTAAAATAGGACTCTGTATAATTCACCTTATAGCCAGTGCAGAGTAGTTAGAAAAAACTCCACCACTGAACAGCCTCTAACAACAAAATGTTTAAGAAAATGTATTTTCTGTACATTGCTAATGATACAAATTATACTTTGATTCAGAAGTCTGTAACTTACCCAACCTTATTCCAAGGCATTTATGAAATGGAAAAAACTTAAACTAAAATTTCATTTTTAAAAGATGTATTTAAAATAGTACTTGATTTAAAATTTAAAAAAGCACAAAAATGCTTTTAAAATTATTAATGCTTTATATGAAAATGAAAAGCAAGGTTCTCCAACATAAAATTTTCAATGATGTTAATGTTGTGTGGGCAAGACAAAAGAATTTGCAGCTTTAAGTCAAATGGAAAGATAATTTCAACTTTATTTTTAAAAACTGGGATTTTTTTTTTTTTGGGGGGGGGGCAGGGGAAAATATTTTATTTCAGGTACAGTATTATTAAAAGCAGTATTCCCAAACCTTATAATTTTCTTTTTTTTAAAGAACTATCTGACAAGGAATAAAATATCAGATAAAACTTTCAGAAGTGACCATGACTTACAAGGCCATCAGAGTAAATGAAACTTATTGATAAACTCTATACTACTTGTTTTATCCAAAGCATTTACTTTTCCACTCTATCTTTTCCTCTTGCACACACATGCCTGTTTAAGCAACAGCACCTACAGAAAACACTCTTTAGAATGGCAGAAAAGGACTTATCAATGCAATGAACACACATTTTCATAGTCACTGATTAAGACTCAGCCCTGTTGCTGAAAGCAGCTGCCTTGCCCTTTCCTTACCATTTCTTTCTACTGCATTGCAGCCTCCCTTATCAAAGCCAGGAAAAATACAGCTGCACACTGAATCAGACCCAGAAACTGATCCAGGTGAAATTAGGTTGCTAAAAATAAAAATAGAGACTAACTTTCATCAGTTACTAATCCAGTTCCCATGCAGCTGTTTGAACTCTTGTGCTGCCAAAGAGACAGTGTTGTACTTGGGAAACAGTGCTAACTTATGCGCACTTGAAGTAACGAGCTCATGGCAGTGTAAGACAATGATATGACAAGAAATTTTTTACTCTGTGTATAGGGCAGAAGACTAGAAAAAAAATTTTAGACAAAAAACATTCATTTAATCAAGAAAAGTGTGTTATGAAGATTAGAAGAAAACTATTCCTCTAAAAGTATACTCATTGAATAAAAGCAGAGTATTTTTCTAGAGATGAGTAAAACCCTAAAAAATTTATTTTTAATATAACCAAGAACAAAACTTCTAAGTCATCTTACCTAGGATAGTCAATAGTTTTATGTTAGTTAAAGTAGCACTACTAGTATTTAGTAAAAATTGGTTACTTTATGTGTTCCAGTTGACAGTACAAGTTGAATCTAGATCAACATGCAGAATTAGCCACCATATTAGGTGGCTCCTTTGAAATGAAAAGTTTAAGTTTCTATGCTTACTTAAAGGAGAAAATTTATGGGAAACTGTAGTGAAGTATTCTATTCTCTTCTACAAATTTGTATCAAATCATATTATTATGTCATGTACAAAGGAATGGCATGAAAATAAATTAGAGAAAGTATTACTGCATATGGAAATAACAAGATAACGATAGCTTACAGCTCCTGTAACAACCCAGTTCTTTCTTGCCACGAATTTGGCAGCTCTCACCGGCAGGTCACACACTTCAAAAGTCTTCACCAGAGTCTAAAACAAAAATAAGAAGTTTATAGCACCAGAGAAAATATCAGTTTTGAAATCAGCTCTATCTTTTCTTAACAATGTCCAGTATGTGGCCTTCAGCAGCCCTCCAAGAATCCTACAACACTACATGCACAATTTCTACAAGGAACATACCTGTCTAAGAAGGGAGATACTTCCCTGTTCTGTTCTTTTAACATCACCTCTATGTTCTCCCTTCATTCTTAACCCAACCCCACCTCTGAACACTTTTGGAGCTGCTGCCCAACTTCAACTATACTTGCCAGACAGGTAGAGGTCTAACAGTTCCACAACCTTCACAAATATAGATGGCAGGTACAGGACAGAGGCATCTAATCTTCCAGAAGGGAAGGCGTTAGTTTGCAAGGAATCCACAAGGAAGTAATTATCGAAAAATAAATTTATAGGTAATGAAACATAATTAAAGTAACAGCTAAAGATATTCCTTGTCTATTATTACAGTGACTTTTGTAATAAGACAGGGGAGAGTACAGTCAATTAGCGGCAGTGATTAAAGAGTCTTCTTGGGTAACTAGTACTGAAAAACAGAATTTATACATCCATCAGTTACAAAGATTTCATAATAAGGGAAAACCAAAATCCTCACCTGTGTTTCATGGTTCCAAACACAGACACTACCATTGTAAAGGCTAGCCAACATCCATGGTTCTGTGGGATGCAAGTCTACACTCTTCACCCGGTCAGACCGAGCTGTTAGTTTCCGTTTTATATCAAGTCGGAGAGGCTAGAGAGGAAAAGATTTGAGAATACCAAGTTATTCAACATAAAACTGGTACAGACATATGAGGCAAGAAGGAAAGCTGAAGTTAAACATTAAAATAAAGAGTCAAACCTGCTTTTCAGGCAGACAGAAAACTACTACTGTTTTCTATCCATCTGCTTTGGTTTTGTAGGGGTTTCTGGAAACATCACATCCCAGCAATGGCAATGGATCCACTTAATTTACCTTTGTGAAATTCACAATTTTCTCATACTATAAAAAGCATCTCCATCACGGTAAAAAAAAAAAAAAAAACGAAAAAAAAAGATGCACTACATGTCTTCCTGGTGTCCCTGAACTACTAAAGCAAAGCAAAGAGAATTTGCTCCTAATCCAAATGACATAAAATGAATCTTCCTGGTACTTCACCTGAAAAAACAGGTGGAAAAGCCAGTTATCACAATGGAACACAACAGTATTTGCCCATTATAAATTTATTTCCATTCACAATTCCAACATTAAGTTTTAAAACGGAATACTA
>NW_010290542.1:0-914 GCF_000700745.2 Antrostomus carolinensis | reverse complement strand
TTATAAAGAAAATTTTGACCTTCCACTTTCATCACTGGCAGTGCACAGCCAGAGTATTTAACAGACATGAAGTACAACAAAGTGATTTTCTAAATTATTTGAGGCATTACAGACTCATTTAAACACTCTAAAGACTGTTGAGCTCACTTCATGCTGCTGACACTTTATTTCAGAGAACTTAATGGGTAATATCTGATCAAAGAATGCTGCACGTGTTTAGTAGCAGAATCAAATTAATAAAACCTGCAGTTACATCTGTTAGACATGCAAGGAAAAAAAATACCAAGCTATTGCGTGGCACCTGTAACTTACAGACGTGACCTCTGACGGTAGAGAATGAACTTGTGGTTTATTTCTCCTGCCACAAATACTAGCAAAGTAGGCAAGGCTGCACATGATTCTGTGCTTATCCTTGGAGCCGATCTTACCCACTGCTACTAAGGACCAGACCATGGCTGATCTAAGAGGTTAACTGCAGCACGTACGTACTCCAAACACTCTGACAACTGCTAGGTCTGTTTGATGAGTACCCCACTGGTAACACAGCTCTAGGGATCTGCTCTGTGACTTCAAGTATAGTGCTGCCAGGGGACTTTCAAGTGCTTTCTTCTTATTGTTTAACTTAAATCACACAATAAGACTACGACTTCTTCAGGCAGCATGGGAACAGGGCAGCTCGTGTCAAAGAGAGCAGAAGACCCTGCACAGACATCCCTGGCTTGTCCTGCCCGAGCCAAACCCAACTCCCTCAGGCAGGGCCAGCGCTGTGCCGAAGGGCTCCACGACGCCCAGGCCGGGCTCCCGGCTGGCCTTGGCGGGGCGGCCGCTCAGGCTCCTCAGCTCACGCCCTGCAGCCCATTTGCCCGGAGAGGCGGGGGGAGCCGGCCAGAGCAGCAGCTGCGCGGCGCTGGGCT
>NW_010290541.1:6010-33553 GCF_000700745.2 Antrostomus carolinensis | reverse complement strand
CCCCCGTTCAGCGGGGTCCCGGAGGGCCAGAGTGCACCACGGATGTGTGATCACTCCCTTCTTTTGAGTTGTCTCACTCCCACCCATATTGGCTGATTATGTATTGAGAATTCCAGGTCCACAGGAAGTCCAGGCTGGCCACCACAAGCCGTGTCTCTCTCTCTTTCAGAAAGAGAACAGAGAACATGCTCTATGAAGGTGTTGTCCTTGAAGTCACTTGAGGCAGGTAGTGAGGCACTGGTATCTGCATCTCATTTGATAAGTCTCTGGCTTATGTTATTTAAGAGATTCATCCATGGCCTTAGGGAAACGTCAAGGTCCTGATAACCCTACCATCACACCAAAGTCATACACCTGCTCCCCTTGCGCTTCTAGGGTCACTGCATTACAGCAGAGCCCAGTCTGGAAGCATAGTTGCCCTTACACAGGCCTAAAGGGAGCTCTGGGGGACCTAAGTGGGGCTCCACTCTTAGAGGCTGGTCTACTGATAAGAGGTCGTTGCCTGGTAAAATTACCTATCTTTCTGCTGACCCAGTTCCACCCTTAAACACCTCAGGTCAGACACTACACAGCTTCTAGCTCTCACTGTGGTCCACTGACTTGTGTGTGCACAGCTCGTGCTGCTGTTTTTCTACACCACCGAGTTTCCTTTTGTTCAGCATTCGCTGCTACCTCATCAGTCTGTGAGGCATCAAGAAACGAAAACACAAAACTAAGAAGGGAAGAGACACATTCCCTAACAATTAAAAAGCTCTGCTATTTCAGAGTCATGGTATCCACTCAAAGCAGAACATTCCTGGTTTTTAAAGGTTTTCTCTGTCAGCTCTTATTTTCAAAATGCTGTTTTGCTACCACACATTCTGACTGTGCTGCACATTTCTGTCCTCCTTCTGTCTACACTGATGTCAGACCTCTGCCAGTCCAGCTGCACCAGTGGCTATAGAGCCTCTGTAGAAGACTGCTCACCCAGCTGTGCCAGGATGTGCCAGGGGTCTGGCAGAAATTCTGTTGCATGAGCAGGAAAAGATCCAGCAGCCAAAAGAGATGACATCAAAAGCTCACCCGCTCATCATCACAGTCACTCTGCCGATAGTGTTGTCAGCAAGGTGATTCATGTCAGTGTTGGCACTGCCTGGGCAGAAGTTGTCTGGCATGCAAAGATATCAGTGAATAACTGCACACCTTCCCACCTGCCAGAGCCCTGATGGAGAGGTAGGGTGGGTGAAAAGACAAAGGAAGAAATCCCAAATAAGTATTCGTTCGGGGAATGTAAAATAAAGACATCTCTTCCTTCAGAGCAAATGACTCTTTCAATAAGCTCAGCGTAGCGTTACGATTCTTGGTTTTGGAGGGAGTTGGAGAGAGACACCCAATGTGTGCAAAATACAAGTTTTGGAATCAAATAACTGGCATCTATTGAAGTGAGGTACACTAGAGAGCATGGGCTGCCAGGAGATACACAGATGTTCTGGATGAGAGTTTTTGATTTATCCATAGTGCGTTTGATGCAAGTAAGAGCAGTTCCTGCAAAAGCACTGATTGTGCCAGCATCTAAAAAGACACATACACACCACCCCAAAGGCTAAATTTTAATTAGTAGGATTTTCTGTATAATTCAGACCAATCTCAGCAGCCCAAGATTGTGAACACGCTGATAAACTCATGCCACTTAAGCTCTACCATCACTAGAAGTGAGATGAAGAAGCAGCTTCCCTGCTGCTCCGGGATTCCTTCACCGGGCAGATCTGCTGAGGGGAGAGGCTGCTGTTCAACACGTGGTGCTCCACGGAAAACACCATATACTTGAATGTGTAAAGTGCTCGATTTCGGAGCCATAATCCCATTTAGCCTTACAAAATCTGCTGGCCAATTATTCTTTAAGCACCTTCAAAAGCTTACAGATCTTTTCTTGCCCTTTTCATGGTCTAAAAGATCCTGAGACAGTCTTCAGAGGCCTCCCTGAAGCCCCAGGTATTTTCACTGATTTTTTAGAAATGTTCTTAGATAGATTTTTCCCTTCCCAGCAAAATTAGCCAGCCATGCATGTACAGAAAATCCTTTTGCAGCTGCACACTTCACAAGCTAACCAAAATAATCCTCTGCACATGCTCAATCACAGTTTTCAAAGGTTTGTAACTCAGTCAAATCAAAACTAATTTCTTCTTGAACAAGCAAATACATGTCTACTTCAAGGAAGGCTACTTCCATGTCAAAGTTCATTTTCCAGCCTCTGCTGATAAAGTTACAGAAATGCTCAGAAAAGGCTGCAAGAACCTATTTAGCTTTTTTTTTTTTTTTTTTTTTTTTTTTTACTCTTGATATTCTGAACTGGCTGAACCAGTTTTGTTCAAATCTTTCCAAAATATTCACATTTGGACAAAGTACTAATCTGGCAGATTTCATTCTGAATCATTTATTTTTCAGAGACCACAGAAAACATAGAGGTTTAGAATGGAAAATGTTACAGCACTTTAACTCCAGGAAAAGCTGCCTGTTCTATTACAACGCATTCGCATGCACATACCTCTTTGCCTCAAAAGTCCTAACATGTTTAGTCAGCAAAGTAAAACTGAAAAAAAAAAAAAGCACTTCAATTAAAGCAAAGAATTCAAGAAAAATGTAAGACATTTTAAAATTATTTTTCCAGTGCATTTCAAAAGAAAATATTAGCATATTTTAAGAGCAGCATTACTAGAATGATTCACAGAATGTAAATGCTTCTGTATCAACCGCAACCCTTTAAACAAAATAGAGATCAAGGATGTGAGAGTACAAATAGGAGTGAAATTTGCAGAAGGAATCATCAAAACTTTGCCTTTGATCTGTAATGCAGACACCTAGATTCAGTGGGCCAAATTCTGATCCAGTTAGCTAGGGTATTTAACCTTATTCGTCTGAGAGTGGGTGTAAAACCAGACACAAGCATGATCAGAGTCTAATTCAGAGTATTAGTATTCACAGTCTTGTAACTAAAGACCACAAAAGTTGCTCCTCCTTTTCTGAAGTTAAATGATGTAGTGAGAGGTGAACAAATCTTCCAACACTGTGAATGGAAAGTAGTCCTCACCTTTAGGAATAAGTGAGTCAATCCCTTACTCATGCAAGCAATCTTGTCCTTGCCAAGACAGGAAGGAGGATTCTTCAGATCAGGTCTAAAACACAGAAAATAGGTTTTTAAAACTTGAAAAAACCAAAAATCCAATCAGGATGCCTTAGCCTCTTTGGTACACGGGAGCTAATACGTTGCTGATCCGCTTCAGATTACATTCTTTCAAACCTATGCAGTTATGTCAGAAAATATATCATTCCTTCTCTCTCATGAGAAAAGTTAGTCATTAGCCTAATGTAAGATGCTTTGTAACATAGAAATCACACACTAACATGAAATTTAAAATATATCTGTAGAGGATATAGGTTTATTAATGCCTTGAGAGCTTGAGCCGAGTACTCGGTCCGAGATGCACTTGTGTTCCTAGTGCAAGAATTGTGTTCATAGTGAAAGATCCTTACCCGGCAAACGTTTATGCAAATGTTTAACTTAATTCAGTATGTATTCCCATTGGAGTCAGTTGGACTACTCAGATGTTTAAAATTATATGCTCATGGCTGAGTACTTGCAGGATTAAAGGTTAAGTGCAGCTAGCAGGTCTAAAAATCTATGTGGGTGTTTTGCAATTCCTCACTGCACAGTGGTAACAATGAGAAACAGACTGCCTCCTCAGCTAAAGACTTGGGAGTCAACATGTCCTTTCCCATCTGTTTAGATGCCAAGAACTATGTTTGTTTAATTTTTCAGCACAGTTTCTGATGCTACCCAGAGTAGGCAGAGGTGCTGGCAATAGCATTCAAAAGTGGCTTACTTCCAGAAAATCTTGTTACCCTCCAAGAATGTTTTTTGAGCTGTTAAAACCCCAAGTAGCAAATATTGTATCATGCATATTTTACCTTGAAAATAGTGTGTCACCCTGCCTGACCTGTACAGGATTTGCCGTGCAAACTCTGAATACATTGAGGCCTTTTAGAACTAAAATTTTCTTGATCAAGACTGATATAAAGAAGGTAGCATCTTCACTTTTAAAGTATAAAGCAATGGCTATTTCTTCTGATAGCAGAGGCTTTTTATGCTGTTTCCCCATTAGAGATTGATCAACACATTACATCATGCAATACAGATATTGTAAACGCTGCATTTTCTCACACAGGTTTGCAGTATCAGCTTAAGCCCTCATACTTCCAAGGCAAATGATCCAAATCTGGAAGCCCTTCCTCTCTATTAAATAAAGTTTAAGGTTCAACATTCCTTGGAGTTGTTCAGTTCTACAAAGAGAGGAAACAGATTATTTTCCTATGGGTGGTGAAGACAAAGAAAGAACAACTCAGCCTTTGGTAGGCCTCCCACTAAAGATGGCAGAAGCCAGTACAAACTGCAGTCCCATTGCCAACAATTCTTCCCAAGCTGAGTCACTTAGCATGTTGGACTGAACTTCAGCAGCACAAAACAATCCTCTTGCGGCATTCTGCAGGCTGATGATCAGATTTCAAAACGTGATACGGCTCAGAAGCATCTCTCATAGGAGAGTGATGATAGATGAAAGAGAGAATCGGCCCTGGAAAGAGACTTGCTGAAACAATGACCTCACCTTTGATTGAGGTAATTTGATCGCCCTTCATTGCATTTATCTGAATTCTGACCGTCATGCTGCATTCTTCAGAGCTGCCAGGAGTGGTAAAGACTGATGATCTATGGTCTGAGACAGGGCAGGAAATTCCATCCTTTCCTTACCTCGAGCAAGACCTCATTGTAGTGGTGTACAGCTGTAGTACTGTAAGTCACTTGAGGCTAGGAGTAAACACTATGCGCTAATGCATAATACAAAAGTCTATTTTTGAGCAACAAAGACGAATGTGAACACATCACACAATGATGCTGTAATTGCAACAGGTACTTCGCCTATTCAAACTCCTAATCCAGGTCAGTAAGGCTACAGCGAAGTAATTTGAGGCTATCTACCTATGATACAGCTTTCCTACAGCAAAGCATAGACAATGCAGCTCAATTAGCCTACAGCAAGATTCCTGGAGATCAAGAAAGTGCTTTATTTAAAACACTTTCCTGGGTAATTGCACCATTATCAGCTCACCAAGGAGAATGTGAGAGACTAAGGGAAAAAGAAAGAAAAAATGTAAAGAGGACTGAAGAAGGTGTGGTGGGAGGTAGGGAGAGTACAAGGAAGCAACATAGACCTTTGCCTTACAAACTTACTGCACAATATTCAGACACCCTCTCTGCAGTGTCTGAATTGCAAAGACTGATAAGTGATTCTGATCACCAGCTCCCCAGGATGTCAGACCTTGGCTCCTTACACAGACAGCAAGGAGAACCTGATGCTTAGCAAGCGCTCAACCTCGTTATTGCAAATGCTTCTCTGCAGTGACTGGGTATGATTCAGAAGGGCACAGACAGAAAATCTTTCCTTGCTACACAGTATTTTAGTGTTAGCTGGACAGTAGAAAGCATCTCCTTACTTCTTCCCCACTTCCCTTATTGCAGGAGCTAAAGAAAGTGCTTTCAGTCTGAGACGGAGAAAGCAGGTCTCCAGTTTTCTGAAGAAGCATCCTAATCACTGACAATAACAAGTTACTTCCAGAGATGCCATAGTGGACAGGCTGAATACAGCTCAAATGTCTTTGATTTATTTTATTTTATTTTTTTTTAAATATAATTCTTCCATGTTCATACTCTTGGCTCCCACTCAGATGCACACAGGGAGCCCACGCCTCAAAAGCGGCATGCTGCCCATAGCAATGTGTCCTTGCTATTCTTCCTGGACACAGTGTGATCTGGCAGTCAGCAGTGTTGTACATCTCCAGAGACTCCTCTGCGCCAGGTGAAGGACACCACTCCCCACACACCTGCCCTAGCACTGTGTCTACTTTTTCCATTACGACTGTGGCTAAACAAATAAACCCCAGCAATATATTTTTATCAATTCTATAGATTATACTCCCGGATATTGCTCAAGAATATTTTGCACTGTGCAATTAAAAGTAGTCTTTTCACACAGCACATATCATCAATAAATATATTAGTTTATAATGTCCATTTGCATATTTGTCAATTTGCAAAATTTGGTGTTTGGATGCCACAGTCATTGTAACAAATTACACAGGTCTTCTGTATCACATTCAAGAGCATATTTCATGTAAGGGAGAAAAGATGCTTGCAGCTATTTCAGTTCACTTACTTTCTAGAAGTCATACATTGATTTCTCCCAAATTTAATCTTTCAGTACTTTGGGACAGTAAATAGGTTCAGTAACCACTGGGGATGGAAATTGACCCCACTTGTAGCCTTCATGAGCGTTTCGGCTTCAAAGGTTTATCATCATCTGTTGAAATCATGAAAGACACTGTTTATTAAAACAGGACCAAAACCAGCAAATCTTAAGAAATTCATTTTGCAGTGTTCCTCTTCCAACAGAAGTAGCCAGATCCACCCTCTGTGTAACACAACTAAACCACAATGAACTTGGCCCTGGCACCTGTCACATAAGCAAAATAATTTGAAAGAGAAACTGTGATTGACCTGCAGAGACCATGTATTTTCCATCCCTTTTGTTCTTTTAAGAGTTTCAGGTAGAAGAGCAAGTGTTTTCTTCCACTAAGTCAAACGGCAGATAAAATAACTTCCTGTCCTGTTTCTGTAAGCTGAAGGTCTGTGGATTTTTGAACTGAGGTTAAGATCCTTTTTCCTTTCTCATTCTACCAGAGTATTGCTTGCTGTTTTCTCTAGCTTTCAAAGCTGTTTCTGACCTGAGAGAGACATGTACCTCATGGAGAGATGGTCAAATAATGATTTTACTTTTATTTGTAAATTGCATTCCTCCAGCACACACAGGTGTAAATGAGGCCTTCCCGATTGAAATAACTTTTTTGGCCTCAGGAATTCCCCAGTAAGGTCACTCCTTCCACAAGTCCAAGAGAGAAATACTTTGTACAATTGTCATCTCACATGCAGGGTATAAATTGGGAGTAACTCTGTAGAAGGCCAAGTCACTGCAACAGGCTAAAACTGATGTAAGTTGAGAAAAAAAACAGGTTTCCCACATAGCTCCTTCGCTCACCCAAAGGTAGTAAAACACAGTGAAGAAAAAAAAAGGCATTTGCACGGAGTACTGCACTTCTACGTATACTTTGCACAGAACAGTCCTAAAAATAGTCACCACAGGAGACTTAGTGCATGGAAACGCCCACAGGGTCACAGTCAGCCCCAAAGTCTTGTGTGCAATGGGGACAGGTGGGCTGGCAGGGCAGGCAAGGGTAAGGAAGGCATAGGAAGAGGAAGAAGAAGAGAGAATCAGAAAAGAGAGGACATGCCCCCTGCTTGATTACCAAGCGTATACCAGTTGTGTCAGGAAGCCCAGGATGAGGGACATGCCTTTGCACTGTAGCCTCTCGTGCATCACTTGTCAAGGAGGGTAAAACCCTACGTTTTAGGAAGTACTTACTGCTCTGATGCTGGAATAGAAAACTATGTGACGCTGGTTTAGTGGTGTTAGGTTTACAGTTGAACTGGATGATCTTAGAGGTCTTTTCCAACCAAAACAATTCTATGATTCTATGACTCTATGAACAAGAAAAACACTGTTTCTGGTATTGCACCTTTGTAAGCGGCACTTCTATTGTGTACTTGTTTTTCTTGTGTACTGTCTAAGTCATCCCCTCTAGATGGATGTCCTAGGACAATCTTACAGGAACAAACATCCTTGGCTGTAGTGCATAGTATAAAACATCTACCAGATATTCTCTGTGTGTCCTTGTTACAGAAGAGCTCACTAAATACTTGCCTAGGGACACAGATGTACCCGCAGAGGTACAGCATGACAGTGGCGAGACAAATGTGCATACACAATATTGACCTTGGCGGTCGTATGCCATGTGGAGCAGCAGCAGAAATCCTGCCTTTAACCAGTACAGCTCCTGCCAAGCCTAGCAGTGCCTCACCTAAACCATTACTCCTCTGACTCAGCTGCCCTTGCAGGATCAGGCACGCTATGTGCCCTGGAGCAATGAGACCCAGAGCTCTTGCTGAGGAGAGTGCAGAGTGGATGGCGGCTCGACACTACAGACACTGTCACACCTGAAGGCAAGGATCCCTTCTGGAAGAGAGCCACACTAGCCAGGCACACACCTATGCACTGCAGAGAACCCCTGTCCTCAAGAAATTTATCTCCCTGTGCTCCCACACTTCCCCAGGACTCTGTCAAGCTACTGGTACAGGATTTCAGCCAGAACAAAAGCAACATCCTCTGTGCTTGAGAGTCATGGCTCTCCCCGCTTTCTGACGGGACCTTGCTAGGGGCTGAATGCAATGGGAAGCTCACCTGCTGTAGGACCACTGTTGCCTTTTATCTCACTCTTTTTTTCCTGCTTCTATTTCAGTTTACCAGCTTCACAGATTGTGTCTTTCCTTTTGACAGGCAGACTTATTTTAAAATCAATGAAGGCAGTGCATTTTCTTGCTGCAATTAATAGCATGCTTTCTAGCATGTGACTAAATAACAATAATTAACCCAGCAGTTGGAGTTTCCCTGGGTTAGATCATGATGCTCTGTGCTGGCTCTCCATAGCATTTGCTTGCTGTCTACACTGCTTTCTTGGCTAGGTTACCTTCAGGCATACCATGTGCTTGAGTAACAATAATAAACAGGAAAAATGAGACAGTTCATAAGATTATTATTATTTTAGTTAGATTTTCTGTTCTAAAAGCCAAAAAACCATCAGCAGGCCAAATACACTCAGGAGAGCTGGTTTTTCCCTTTACTCAGTAAAACATTGAGCTGTTGTATGGCTAAATCAAAGAATTTGATGGGACACTAAATTACTTCAGGGTCCCACTGATACTTCAGCTGCTGAATTTGATCAGCCATGAGCTCGTATCATCACTCATGAAGAGAGAGAGAGAAGAAAGATGGAGAGTTTGTGTTTGAAAGACCTGAACAGATTCAGATCTCAAGTGCTTGTCAGGGTCAGTCTGTACAAGTCCCGGTTATTGGAAAATTGTACTGTGCTGCTGCACAGAAAAAAAGGCTTGAAATAAAGGGCCACCAAGAGCTATAAGAGGTCCTGACAGAACTCCCACACTCCACTCCCCCAGCCAAGGAACCACGGTCCTGATAGAAACTTGAGATAGTAGCTGATAGGTGTTTGAAGAATCAATGCGTTTCCAACGTCCCAAGTGTGATAGTTTAACTTAGCTGGCAGCCAAACAAGACACAGCCACTCACAGCTCCCCCCTCTCTGCCCCCTTCCCCCCACCCAGGGAATCAGGGAGAGAACTGGAGGGGTAAAGGTCAGGAGACTTGTAGATTGAGATAAGAATAATTTAATAATTAGAGTAAAATAAAATTAAAATTATAAGAATAATAATAGTAACAATGATAACAACTATCTATATCTGAATGATGCAGAGTACAATTGCTCACCACCTGCTGATAACGATCCTGGGGGAGCGAAAAGGAATCCCAAAACTCAAATCGCAGTCCCAGAAAAGGGAGCCCAAGTGATCCCCAAGAGAATTCCCCCCGCCCCTTTCCGGTCAGCCCCAGTTAATATACTAAACATGATGTAATATGACATGGAATATCTTATTGGCATATCCAACTGTCAGTTCTGGGTTTTACTAACTACTACACTTTTCTTCTCCACTCCCCCCTTCCAGTCCTCTCTTCTCGGAAACTGCACAAGCACCGTGTCCTTGTAGTTATCAACACTGTTCTCATAACAATCCTCACTGAAACCAAAACACAATATTTTCCAGCTACTAAGAAGAAAATTAACCCTACCCTAGCAAAAACCAGGACACCAAGAAATACAGAACCAAAGGGCTCACACCTACAAACACAGCAGAGGCCTGCATTTGTGTTTGCCAGGTGGAGACGTTTCTCCTTCCAAGAAGAATAAAGTCTTCAGAGAGGAAATTCTTCAATGTAGGAAACCCTGCCAGAGCTGTGCTTTTATTCTGCATGCCCCATGGGGACTGACATTACCTAGAGCTGAGAAAAATTTGAATAAATAAATCAACTGAGCCAAGACCTCTTTTTGGTGTGTAACCAGTTACCCCCTTCCCATGTAAATCTCCCTGCCAAGATTTTCCTCTGCTTCCTTTATAAAATCCCAGAAGCATTGAGACTGGTCCTGCCACAAGCACGCTCTCCATGGGTCTGCTGAGAGAACTGGCAGCCTCAGGCAGCTGGTAACAGCACACAGAGCTCCCAGTCTCCACCAGAGAGAACTGCCTGGGCTGCGCAGTCCCCCAAAGCTGTTCAATAGCTGTCTGTGAAATGGCCTGCGCTCAAGCCACTTGTAGTGGATCAGAGTCCACAGAACAGGTTACCATCAATATTTGCACTTGTAATAGGTACCTGCATTGTGGGTTGTTGCAGGGACCACAACTGAGTGAGTACACGGCTCTCCATCCTACTGAAATGAGATGCACTCCAGTAAGGAAACCTTAGTAAAGCCAGCACTGATCCTGTACCTGCTCTGTGGAAAAGAAGGGCAACATCAGTACAGAGGCTGTTGATCTGGCACCATTCAGAACCGTGAAGTTCACTAAAAGTAACCAAAAAAAACCCCAAACCCAGATCCAATTGGAATCTACTATATTTTCAGCTCATTGTTCCAGTTAGATCTCAACCCTACATAGAAAAAACAGTATCAAGTAAAGGCAGGATGAGTATCTTCTGGAAGCAAAAAGATATATTTTGTCAACTTATTACACAGGTGGGAAAATCATATAAGCAGTGGCAAGGTTGACAGCAGTTTGGGAGAACTGGCAACATCCTGAAGGCTAAGGAAACTATCCTCTTTGTCCAAGACCTCTTGACATTTCCTCAGAGAGCAAGTTCACAAATTGTGCATTTCTGAGTTCAGACAAAACCTCACAGGTTTGTCAAGAGTATAGATGCTACAATTGCCAATCCAGGGCTGTAAGACTTCTGCAGGTGTTACCTTTTCTTTTCTCTTTTTCTTTTTTTTTTTTTTTTTCCAAGAGATGGCTCTTGTAACATCTTGACTCCTGAACAAGATGAATCCTGTCACTGTGCCAATTCTTTGCACTAGGCAATGGAGGGCAAAGATAAGGCTTCAGATGTGTTCCACTTATATGTCAAAATACTGCAACACTGACAAGTATTTTAGTGCTGTACATTCCCTGAATACTAAACTTCTTTCTGATACTATCTTGTGCTATACAATATAGGTCTTTTTATACTTCGGTTTACCAGCATTCTTTTTCATTTGCAGCTAGGCTGGCAGGGCAAGAAGCCCCTCACAAAAATTAGGATTGTTTTTTTCCAATCTTTACTCAAGTATGTAGCACGTGCAAGCTACTCATACAAACTGGGATGAGAAGTCCTAGAGCTAAGATATATTCACACCTTTTTCATCCTGAAGTGTTCTTTATCAGAGCTTAACTCACTATTTATTTTTGCAAGGTTTAAAAAGAATGTTTTATTACCTAGCTGAGTATCTTCTTGCCATCCTCAGAGATGATGGAGTGCAGAGTGCACTTATAAAATTTGTGGATGACACCAAGGTGGGAGTGGATGCAAACACTTCAGAGGATGGGATCAGAATTAAAAATTATCTCAATAGGTTGGAGAAATAGTCTAAAACCAGCAAGACAGAATTTAGTAACAACATATAGAAAGCACTACATGAAGAAATGAAAGATCAAATGCACAAATACAAAATGAAGAATCACAGAAAAGGTGGAAGGACTGAAAAAAAAAGGATGTGAGAGCTACAGTAGGACTCAAAGCAAATATGAGCAAAGCAGGTAAATCTCGTGAAAGGCAAATCTCATACTGAGATGTATCATTACAGGACTGTCATATGCAATAGGGAATTATTCAGCTCTGCAAGGCACTAGTGAAGACCCAGATGGCGTATTGGATCTAGTTCTGGGTGGCTTTTAAAAAGAGTAACAAGAATATAAGACCTTTAGAGAATGCAGCCTATCAGAAACAGCTCAGATAATTAGATTGGTCACTCTAGAAGCTCCAAAAGGAGATTTGATAATAGTTTTCCAGTATGTGAAAGACTGTCCAAGAAAGGACAACAATAATTTATTCCCTTTGCCCAGTTTTAAGGAAAGAATCCACTAGATCCTGCAGAATGACAGTTCAATATGGGAGCAAAATCCAAGACTGGCTAATAATCCTTAGGGAGATTCTGTGCTAGTGGAGGATTTTAGGAAAAGATCTGGCAATGCTACAGGTATATCTGATCCCACTTAGAGCAGGGAAATTATCTCAGTGGTTTCATATAACTTCTCAACATTCTCAATCTTATTTTATCAACAGCTCCCTCCAGTTCCTTTTTATTTGCAATAGCACAGTGATGAAGCTGAGCTTCAGGTGCTTTTCAGTCACTTCAACACTTTGACAGTTGCAGATTCATGATCAGACACCTTTCCTTTCTCATGCTTTTGTTGGACAAGCAGGGACCATTCTCATCATCTAACTCTGCTCCCTGCTTGCACACATGGGTTTCCCAGCAGTGAGAGTCCGGGGGGTGTTGCAATCCACCTTCTCTCCCCAGCACATGAACTGCATATGTTCCCAGCTACATGGCATGAGTACACTCAAGTGGTCACACATACCCCTTTCCATTCACTCCTAGATCTTGTTCTGATATGGGACTCTACTCATAATTTTTTCTAGGTCACCCTGAATTTTTATCCTCACTGTGTTTGAAAGCAGAGAAGGTTTATTCAGGGTTCAGCTGTCCATGAAGGCCCTCAAGCTTCAATGTCTAATCCAGGATCAACCCAACTGAAGGCAAAGCCTGAGCTGTGGGATGCTGCAGCCCCCAAGCCTGACCTGTGGGCTGCTGTGCAGGTTCTGTGTGAGCCCTGAACTGCTGTGAGTGCTGCAGCCCTGCCTGCCAGGGCCAAGAAAATGAGGAATCCACAGCACTGTTGCAGTTTATCCTCTGTATGCTGCTTCACAAGGAGTCCTGTAAAACAAAGGTCTCTGCCACAGCCTGAAAGCTCAGCATCCCTGCCAATTCCCCCTTCTCTCACTGCACACAGATGTGCAACTGCTTTACGATCCAGGGACCTGCAAGAAAAGACCAGACTCTTTCTCCATGCAGGTTTGTAATAGAGCAAGGGGAGTGCTTGCACAGCAAGAAAATGAAGATACCACCATCACTTCACCTGCTCCCTGTCTTAGTGGTGGGGAGTAGTATGGGCAATGTTTGTCTGGGTCTCTGCTGTGTTGTGTGCTGCAGGCTGTGGGACAGTATCAACATGTGTGAGATGATAACTTTAAATTATGAGAAACAGTTTAGCTGCAGGACGATGGAGCACTGTGCAAGCTGATCTGTTCTGCTTCACAATGGCTCTTACAAATTATTTTGTTCACAGCCCAAAAATCCCAGCAATGCAATTAGCACAGACAGTGAAACTGGATGGCAACCTCAGGACTGAGACCACTGGAGATCTCCTTTGCATCACTCTGCAGTGTTTTTGTTATGGTTGGAGAATATTCCCCTGCCACCCCAACAGACAACAAAACCTCTGTGAAGAGGGAGTAAAGCAAAATGTTGAAGCTTTCAGGCAAGTAATTATTTTCTTGGAAAGCATAAAAAAAGTGTGATTGCCTGTATTTTCAGAAAACATCTTTCATTCAAAATACCATTTAAGCCAGAATAAAGGAAGACTCCTGGTGGAACTCTATTTTGCTTATAACAAGTTGTTGGGCTTCTGATACACCAGCATGCATCAAGAAAAATCACTGCATGGATGCACTCAGGTGAGTCCTAGCCACCACAGGAAAGCTCAAGAGAACTTCAAGAGGGAGATTCACACTTGCACCCAAAATGCAGGGGCTCATGTGCCCACTATTTGGCCACCACCAGACCTGACTGGTTCTTCTCCTGCCTCTCAGCAATCATGCATTGCAGAAAGTGAAAAATCAAAATTTGTTTCCATAACATTCTGGCATCAGCCCTTCCACAGTAACATTGATTTTTCTTTTTCCTCTTGCACTTTCTCAGCCATCCAATTCTCCATCTCCTTCTCTCACACAGACAGGCCCTTTGCTCTGCAGAACATCCCCCTGGGTTCACTGGCTTACCCACAATGAACAGCAAGATACTGTCCATAAGGACAGTGAAGTCTTCTTCTCCTTGCTTTTTACTTCACAGCCTATGTTTTCCTATCCCATAACTTCAACATGTTATTTTGAACAGTTTTTACATCCCTCAGCATCTTCCTTTTTCTTCTTCCTTTCACAGCTCTTATTTTTTTCTATATTCTTTCCTCCAATTCCTCAATTCCCTCTCCCAACTCCCCTGAAGAAAAATTAACACCCAGTAAAATTCTCTTTTTTTCCCCATCTCTCCTTTCCTTCTCTTCCAGTCCCTTTCTCTAATTCTATCTTTTCTTCCACTTACTTTTCTTACCACACCCAGCTATATGTTTCCTCAGTCATTTACTGATTTATTTACTTACATGTTTATTGCTTTTGGCTATTGTCCTCACAGAAGCCCTCACATTTTTCACATTTCCCATCAGCTCCCAGTTTTGGCTCATGTCTCCTGCAGCTGGGGTAAGTTTCTGTACTCCACCCCTCCAGCTATGGCTTATGCTACAAGCCAGAGTACCAATTGCAGCTAGTTTTGTGTTAGCTCAGAATTAAAAACAGTAGGACTATAGCTAGGCAGGGTTTAGTATGGACTGCAGTCTGTCTAGGATCTTAATAAATACACGGGGGCTTAGCTGTGGCTCTGCTCTATGCTGTGACAGCTGTATGAGGCCCAAGTGAGCTGTAAGCACATCCCTGCATAGCAAAGTAGCTGTAAGAGGCACAGCAGGGAGCTCACAACCTCCATTATCAGGGCATGGCAGCCTTTAGCAACCTGTATGTTATCCCATTCCTTTTGCTCCAGAACACTCTGAGTAATGCAGAAACTCTGCTGGAGCCCAAAAATGAGATGTTCCCAGAGCTTGCACAGGAGAATTTGTCTTGCCTAGAAATGGCAGTGGAGAGAGCTACCCCCCTCTTTCCTTATGTACCACTTGCCCCCAACTCGTGATACCCCATCATCTCTCTACCCAGAGTTTGCCAAATGCCCAGGAATATAGTCTTGTGGTTTCTCCCTGCAGAACTCACAAGGAAATAATAACCTTTCCCTAGACAGAGTGGGACCTTTTGTAGCCCTTTGGTGAGCAACATTTAGGGGTTCAAGCAGGGAAGAAGGTAATGCAGGTTAACTTTCTGGTTGTGCAACACCTCATATCACCAAGTGCTCTGATGTTGTGCTATCCATGTTCAGGAGAATTTTACTTTTGTGTTCAAAGGAATAAGAGAAGCCTTGTGGCATTTGCTTCCCATGAGATACAGCACTTTTTCAGCATGCAAGAAGAGGGATAAAAGAAATGAGAGAGAAAATAAAAGGAAGAGCAGAGTGCCGTGATTTAGGAATGAGGTACCAGAACTCCCACTGCAGTTGATTTAAGTCCCACTTTCTCAGCCAGGCCAGATCCCCAAAGATGTGTGAATGTATAGCTAGCAAACAAAAAAAAAGAGCTCGGGACCTAATGCACCCGTGTGAAACCCTTTGATGGTAAGCCCTGAAGATACAGGAGAGAAAGCTGGACTCACCAGAGCACAACACACCAGTTTAACTTGGCTGAAAGTCAGGCTCTGTGTGCTTTTCCTACACAGCTTACAAAACCGAGCTCATTGGCAATGCTCAATAAATAAATAACGATAACAAAACTTGAAGCATAACCAAAAGGATACACAGAACTGACTTGTGTGTGGAATTCCCTTGAATATGTCACAGTGCCTTCAGCACAGAGAAATATACTTCCGTCGGAAGTTTATAGTAAAGTAACTGTTACTTTTCACCAGTTATTCCAGGGTGATAAAACCAATAATCTAAGACTGTGGTAGGTCAAATAGTATATAAATTATCAGGCAGATTATACTGCACATCCATAAACCAAATGGATGGCGTTCTGGGAATAATGACTGAAATGTTAAAGATATCTGAATTCTTCTCTTAACGTACAGTCCAATCTTTGCATCTTGATGACCTGCCAGACTTGTCTATGGTGCATCACTTGTTATTTGTGAGAGAGGACTGGAGGAAAATAAAAAAGCTGGATGAGTGTAGAAGGCACAAGAGTGTATGTTGATGGAACAACATCTATCTCAGAAATTGTCCTTTCTTCTCATGTTGTTCGAACTACCGAAGTGAAACAAGGGATTTCTAGTTGCAGGATACTGACATGGGAGATTTTTCTGTGGATCTGTACTATTCTTTTGAGAATGAGTGCAAGGCACAAAAGAGTAAGCTGCAGCAATAAAATGCTGTGCAACAGCTAGTAGATAAATAATTCAGGGCTATGGACAAGCAGATGAACACCAGCTGGTTCAAGCTGGTATAACGGCATCTCATTGCAAATTGGTATCTTGGATTGGAAG
The DNA here is from genome assembly GCF_000700745.2 of Antrostomus carolinensis. Lineage (NCBI taxonomy): Eukaryota > Metazoa > Chordata > Aves > Caprimulgiformes > Caprimulgidae > Antrostomus > Antrostomus carolinensis. The sequence goes on along the minus strand of NW_010290541.1, from coordinate 17,048 downwards.
CTACTTGCTGTCAATAGACATCTCAGCTACTCACATGCAGGCACTTCAGGCAAACATTTAAAAGCCACTGCCTCACCTAGAGCAACCAGGAGCGTGCCTGCATTGGAGCAAGTAACCAGCCATCCCTCTAGCTCGGCTGCTGGTCTCCAGCTGTGACTGGAGCAGCACAAATCACAAGACATCCCCGCAAACTAATCCAGGCAGCTGAGCTCTACCCTGAGCTGGCAGGACCTTTGATCCCCTTGGCATACACATTGAAGGGTATCTTCATCAATAATGGTGTCTTGTAATTGTGATGGACTCAAGCTTGCTCCTGCAATAGATAAGGGTGATATCCCACAGAATTCAGGTGGGAGCAGGATAAAGCCACAGGATCATATAATCCCTGCTGTGACAATAAGAAAATATTGTGTAATTGTTATTAATACAATAGCTAAACAAGAATCATGCTGTCATATAAGCACCTGGGGGAAAAAAATCTCTAAATAAAATACATTTAAATTAGATTTAAGGCATATCATCAAGTGCCAGAAGAAAACCTGTAAGGAAGGAATGGATAAGTGAAGAGCAGGATTAGAAATGACAGGACACTCGTGTTCTGGGCACAAGTAGCACAGTTTTGTTCCTTAGAAGATACAATTAGGAAATATTGAACCATGTTATTAGCATCTAATAAATATTTACTCAGAATAGTTGACACTACACTTCACAACCAAAATAAGATTTGCAGAGGATGAAGTGGTATTTTTATGAATGAGTTTAGAGAAGTTTATTCTGTGTAGAGCAGAGAGCAAAAAGAAAGTGCAAAAGCCATCCGCCAAGGTGGATATCCAGTCTTATGTTCCGTCACTCTATAGAGAGGAATGTTTACCCCCTACTTCTTGCAGTGCATATCTCCTTTAGCTGATTTCTGACCTGTTCACCCTGCTCACACAGAAGTCACCAACTGCAATATATTGACGAGTCTGGACCAGATGACGTGAATCTCAAAAAGTGAGCTTTCACATTGAGAGGTGACAACAGCCTCTTGGTCAACATCTGGCAGAGGGACCAAACCTGGAATCTTCTTTATGAAAACCACCAGCTCTTTCCAAAAAACCCAAACACCAGCAGAGAAGTTGTTTTATAAAACCTAGTCAGCAGAGGTGAGTCCTGTTTGTGGGGTTTGCCATGACTGGAAAGCAGGAAGTGTCATGGACACATCCTTCTAGCCCAGCAGGATTGTGTGGGAGAAACACAGAGCTGAAATAAAGTTGGATCTAAGGCTTGAGATACTTGGATTTTCAGTGCGGTGTGCCATTTGAGGAGAGGAAAAATGAAAAACAGCTGCAGGTAAAAGCGAACCAGAACGAATTAGAGGCTTTGTGAAAAAAAATAACAGCCCATCCAGAATGAATTTTCCTGAAATATCTTGTTTTATTTGTAATAAAATAATTTGTTTCCATCTCAAATGATGTTTAATAATAATAATAATAATAATAATAATAATAATAATAATTTCCTAGAATTTCCACAAACAAAGCATTCAACTTCAAAATCATGAACACAGAGTATTTTAAAATCCTTGATTTAACAAATTTGACTGAAATTCACTAATATCTTTGTAACTTCATTATTTTCTAAGTGAAAATTTACTATTTCTCAAAGAACTGCACCTCTTCATATTAGCAACCACTCTTACCCTCTGTGCATTGCATAGAAGCTTGCAACACATACTTACTGGGGCCTACGAAGACAATTGTCAAATGCTTCCCTGCTCTGTCCTGTGATGAGCAGTTACTAGTTTTTTGGGAAGTGGCATTCAAACAGTACTTTCAAACAATCAACAGATCTCCTGCTGTGATGTTCTAGATGTACAGTTTCCAACAGTAAAACTGGTTGGTTTTTTCTAACACCCTTCTAACACTCTGTAGTGCTTTCTTCTGTCTCAATTGGCTGGGTTTGACCCCTATAAATAGCAGCAAGGCAGAAATAAACACTGGATCCTCAGTGTCATTCTACCTCAAAAAAACAAATACAAGATTGTCAGTTTTACATTAGTATTGATATACATCCATATTTTAGTCAAATCTGCACAGTTCTTTTTGAACTGAATTTGAGGTCTTTTTTATGCTTCCAGGTCACTATGTCTCTATTGAGATGTATCTGTGCTATCTGCTGTGCTGACAGTCTGACACATCAATAATTGTAAAATATTCTAATCCAGAGGTATAAGTACTGTTTCCAATCTGAAACCTGCAAGAAGAAGCAAAAAAAGTAAACTTTTCTCATTAAACGATATCTGATTTTGCTTAAAATTTACTGCAACTGGAAACAATGTGGGCAGAAGAATGTGGTTTTGTTCATGGCGTTGCCTTCAGCTGGAAGAATGTGCTCCAGCCGTGCGAAGTGATGGAGCTGAGCATGAGCCAGCACCAGCACCCGCAGGCTTCTGGCTCTCACTCCTCTGCTGAAGCCACCAAACGCCTCTGCTGACATGGACACTGGGTTTTTCACAGAGAAGTCTGCACAGGGTTTTCGAGAAGTAAGTTACTGCATTGCCTTACATCCATCTCAGGGTCATCAGGTGCCTCAAACTTCCTTAAACTTGTTATCTCTCCAGCCACCTTAGGCATGGAAAAGAGGTTTCATTGCAGTCACTTTTAGGGCTTGTTGATAGGGGGACATCCAAGAGAATTAAATTATTTAACTTTGGAAGTGAATTAGGTGTTGACACGTAATCAGCAGCAGATTAAATACTCTTGTTCACAAATAGAAAGCCCCTAATTCAGTTTATGTGAGTGAAGTTTATCACTCTGGAAGTGAATTAGGGCTGTGACTGAAGCACAGGGAAGGCAGACTCAGCCACAGCAGCCCCTGTGCTTCCCCAGATCTCCCCCGGCCGCTCTGCGGGGTCTGCCAGCCCATGCAAAGGGTTGGAGAAGGAGGGGTGGGAGAAAAAAAGCCTCCACTCCCTCCTCGCTGCCATAGATCACAGCCTGCGTCTCAGGGCACTGGCTCCCAAGTAGGGCGGTTTGGGGTCTCCATGGTCCCCCCAACCCTGCATACCATGTCCTGGCCTGGGTGATGAGTCCCCAGACCTATCTTTGGGGATGCTCCTTTCTCCATCGTCTTTGGATATTTCAAGAACTGAGATTCTGGCAAGGTCAAAGAAAAATCCAACTGCCAGATTAACCTCACACCGAGAATGAAACACCAAGATTTGGCATAAAGACACAAAGGCTTTTGAAAATTTGCCAGCAAAAACTGGTACCAAAATAGGGCGACAAACCCTGCAACCTGTTTAGGCGCCTGCTAACACTGCTGCATGACCCACTCTGGCCTCCTTCTGCTCGCCTTTAACTGTGCCCATCTCCCAGGAATGATGAGCATTTGTTATTAAACCCCATGCTGTCGTGTTTTATTTACTTCATGCTACCAACATACAGAAAAACAAGACAAGTGTGAGGGAGTCTGGCCTCTTTGTCAGGCCCAGCTATAGCACACGCATGGCTTTCTCCTGAGAGAAGGCAGCTGGGGATGCAGGAGGGGAAGATCTCTCTTGGGACCTACCCTGCCAGCCAGAAGAGCGTGTCCTTCAGCCTGAGATACCTCAGCACGCTTTGTTAAAGCAGTTTCCCTTTTCCATTTAGAAATCTCATGAACTGCCATAAATAACATCTTTAGCCCAGCCGATGCCAATGAAGCATCGTGCGGAAAGCAGCTTGCAGTCTGGCACACGCTCTGTCACAAACAGCGGTTTACTTTCATTTAAGATCCCCTGTTTGGGCCTGTCTTGCCCCAACCAAAAAGCAGCTGCTCCGCTGTCAGACGTCTGCCTGTGCTCCCAGCACCAGAGCAGCTCACCCCCCTGCCTTGCCTTTTCCAGATGCTCACAGCAGTGCATTACACTGAATAATGACAACTTAAAAAAAACTGGAATCTCTTCAGAATTCAATTGACCTTAAATATAAGTTCTGTTACTAAAATCCCTTTCTCAGCAAAAGTGGATGTCTGGGAGAATGGGTAATGGAATATAGAGGATTGCTGCCTCTCACTGTGCTTGGCAATTACCAAAAATTGTTACTGTTTGATGGCAAGTTCTGTGTGATTGTACACCCGTAGCAGGGACCGTGTTGAGCCTATTCCATGCTTTCTACTAACATGCCATTAGTTAACTGCTTATGCTCCACACTCCTTCACTGCAGCTCCCCCAAGCAAAAACATTAGTTAAGTGCAGATCCGATTATAAGTATTTTACAGTCTGGGAACTCATGGAATATTACTAGAAAAGTTTTTATTTGTACAGATCCCAGTTACAGCCACACACAGAAATACCACCTGTAGCCATTCATAGATTACACCCATGGCATGAATTTTTGTGTTTGCTAACAGCAAAATTACTTGCAGGAAGATGGAGAATGAACAGGTGACTTGGGAGCATCCACTAGCATACAGACACTCAGGCTGTGGCAGTCACTGTGGCAATAGGTGTTTATTTGGGTTGCCTTGCTGTTTTTATATCACGCAGCTGTCTCTCACCTAACAGGTGCACACACACACTCACATACACTAACACACACACACATCCATCCCTCTTTTCAGTGTCTGAGTTCAGGAGTCCTAATGTGCAATCTATTTGTTTGATTAGGTATATCAGAAAAGAATAAGTATATGTCTGAAGTGCAGTAAGATAAATAATCACATACCAGCCTATTTAACAATGCCATATACTCGGTCTAAATATATATGGAATGCTTAGACAGAAAAACACACCCATATATATGCATAGAGACAGACAGGAAGATGTAATTTATATGTATGTGTATACACACATATGTACATATACAGAGAGAATATTTCAAAACTCAAAAGGAGATTTAGTCACACAGCTTCTTGATGCTAACTGATACTGTATGTCTATCTGCATACACACATGCGCACACACTGCTGGTACTGTAAAAACCATCTGCGCTTGCACTGTATAGCAATTTTAGTCACATTTCCCATGGAAATAATGATTTATGAAATCATCATCCTTCTGCCTGCTTGCTCTTCTTGCAATCCCAAACCTTTTCAGCAGCTCAAATCTTACCTGGAGATGGCTAATTTATCACAGAATCCATGGAAATATGCATCCAGACAGAGGAGAAAGCCCTGATCTGTATTGTGACTGAGGTAAAGGCTATAATATGAATTAACCTCATTTTAACCCACAGAATCTACAAGAGGCTGCAAATTTAAAAGTCTAGCAAGCCTAGGAAAAATTAAAAGGGAACTTTCATTCAACCACCAGACCTAAGCCAATGGGAAGGCTGGCTCCATTAGTTTCAGTGATCATGGCACAGCTTTGTTTCTGTTGATCTAAAGGAGGGTGTTCCTTCATTCATTTCTAGATTGGACCTTCAGTAAATACATTCAACCTGTACAATTTTGCTTCTACCCAAAATTTTCCTGTTTGTTAAGGGTCTGAATGACTCACTTCCAGAGATATGATTTCAGATTATGGGTGAGTGACATATACTTATGTCAGAAGGAATTAGACCAAGACTTAACTGGTGGGGGGAAAAGGGTCCAAGCAGAGTGATTTCTGGGTCTGGCAGTTGTATTAAACAATAAAAGAATTTCCCAGTCTGTTTTTTCTTGTTCCAAATCCTGAACCAAAGACATAGGGCAGGGTGAAAATGAAGCACACTGCAGCAAAATTTGCCCACCATGAATGGAAAGGGAGGCTTAGAGCCCACACAAAATAGTGGGAGAGTCTCAGCTGAACTGGAGATTTATGCATCCTGGAGGTTTTTCCAGATGATGATGGGAAGAAGGTGGTTTCATGTCTCCCAGCCCTTCTCAGACTCCTGACCAAAACCCATGCCAAGCTGGGACAGCACAGTGAGAACTGGCTCCCGCACAGAAGTTTTCACACCCTGCATTCCCAGAGATGTAGGGGAAGGAGCCCAGGGACTTAATACAACAAGTGGCTTTAACTGTGGATCTCTAAATTTGCCAAGGGTTAGACACTTGGACCTCCTAAGACCACTCCTGGTGTAGGAAATCATGCACTTCCACACTGCATAAAAATTCCCGTATTGTGGGTTTTGCATGTGATGGTAAGATAGAGCTCATTGGGATTCAAGTCACCTCAATCCATTAATCACATTAATAATTGAAAACATATGTTCAGCTTGAAAGCACAGCAAGAGAGTTAGGCAACCCTACATGGAAGCACGTTGTTACCTAATTCTAATAATACTCATTAACATACCCTTGCCAAACTCGCACAGAAAATCCTCCCACCAAAATCGGCTGCAGTGCTTGCTCTTAACTTCTTCTATTCCAGCCTGACAAAGCCCTTCCCCGGCCACTCATTTCACCTCTGAAATTCCTTTCAGTTAAGTCTGACCCTTTTCCCACAGCACAGGCATGGTGCAAGTGGTGAGCTCTTCTGTACTGGTTTGTAAACTGCTTGCACAGAAAAGCATTTGGGCAGGGCTATTGATTTGGCAGGGTTTGTTCAGCCACAGTCTGCGCCTTCCTCTCCAGCAGCTGTATCGTGGGCACAGGCGCTATCTGTCATGGCCCTGCCACCACGCTTCAGCCTGAGGCTGGTTTGTGGCCGTCAAGGAAGACTTTCAGATTTCCAAAACCAAAATAACCCAAACAAGCTTAAATAATCACAGCCAGCGATATTGCCCTTTCATTGCTCCCATTACAGTGAAGCCAGAGTTTCCACTATAAACTTCGTTTTGCCAGAGTTTGCATGATGTAGTCACTAAAATGAAATCCAGGTGAAAACCTGCAACACAAATTCTTACCAGAGCAGTGAATTTCAGACCAAACCTCACTGCCTCTAGGTAGGCAATGTTCTTAAATCACTATCTCAGCCTTTCCCAGCTACTGAAACAGAAAGGGGAACCTTTTGCTTTGAACAGTGCAAAGCTGGGTTCTTCTTGGGCCTGGACATGCTATCAAGTTACCATGGCAGTTCCAGAAACTGCAGTAACTCCATCGTGTGTCTGAGCCCTGAGGGAAGGATGAAGAAAAGAGAGTAAGTTTGGATACAGGTGGAAGAAAGGATGGATGGTTTTTCTCTTCAGGTACGCTCCTTCCCCCAATGTGCATATAAATCACTTCTGCTGCTATTGGTAACAGGAAAGAAATAAGTCTGTTTGGAAATGAGTTTTGCAATCCTGTAACAGGAAGACAGGAGAGGGGAAAAAAAAAAAAAAAAAAAAGCAAGCCTTGTTTAGGTATTAATAATATGGTTTACACAGACTTCAAAATCCTGACAATCTGGTTTAGATTGCATACTGCGTTCTCATCAGCCCTTCTCTCCTCCTACACCCTTTCTCCATTGATCCATAAATGCAGCAGGAGTAATTTCCTCCCACTTGGATAGCAATCCTCAGTTGCTACCTGCATTTGTGCTGGTCCTTACCTTAAAGGAATACAGTGCCCCATGGGAAGCTCTGGAGGGTGATGAGGGTGGTACACAGGATGTCCACCTAGGGCCACTGCAGGAAACAGGAGCCTGAGCCAGACGGAGCCTGCGTCTGACCTACTAGGGCTGTTCATATATAGAGATGAGTCTGAGGCTCCAGCAGTGCAGAGGGCATCTTCTGACCTCCCTGGTCATGCCTGATCATCTTCTTCCTGTCTCCTGCCAAAAGGATCCCCTTAGTAGGCACTGGCAAGGGCAGGTGCTCTGTTTCTGAGCTGTACAGCATCAGGAATGTGAAGAATAACTCAAGACCCAACTGTTATTTAATTTTACTTTGGGGAATGAGATTTTGCAGGCTCTAATGCTCTGTCAGCTCATTTCTGCTGATCCCAGGGCTGAATTTAGGCAAAGGGAGGGAGCCATCTCTAAGGTGCTCTTTGGGGATGAAGGAGTTAGTCGGTGTTGAGACTTTTACATCTTCTGCCCACCGAGGGTTAGCCCACAGCTTTTTAAAGTGGGAGCTGAGTGCATTATAGACAGTCTTCCAGAAGGGGTGAGAGGCAGCAGATAAACTCCCAGTGTCCTGGTGCCTACAGACCTCATCCTGCACCCTGCAGCAGGCTGGAAGAAATTGCAGCCAGGGCTTCCCCAGGGGAGGCTGGGGAGAGGGGCTCCCTGCACTCCCCAGCTTGCGGACTGCAGTAACCTAACCCTCTGCTGATTAGAGCACTCTGGTATTTTTCATTAGCAAATTTTGGAAAATCCTTTGGAAAATATAGGCCAAGGCCTCGAGCAGTGTAACTCCCCTGAAATGTATCAGCGGGGATCTATCACGTGAAGTGCTCAGGATTACTATTGTATAAACAAAGTGTAAAAAGTCTTGGGCCAGGCCCAAGGAGCTGGAATCCCAGACAGCTCCATCATTCTTTCCCCAGCATTCCTGTGTCCCAGTGTGCTCAGATATTTCTCCGTGCGATTTGCTCAAGCTGCTTGTGCTGCTCAACTCCCACCAAAGCTTTAGTGGTGTGCCCTGCATAGAGGCTTCGTTCTGCTTTGAAAGTAGAGCTGAGGTTGTGCCTTGACAGCGAGTCAGAAGATATTCCAGCTGTCAAAATGAATCGACAAACCATACGCTGTATATGTATCCACTTTATCCTCTTCCTGGGATAATATTTACTTGCCAACACACCAGCAGCTACTGCTTGTAATGGTTCTCCCTTTCCACAATGCGCACACTAGCTGGATTTTAGAGACACGGGGTGGGAAGGGACATCCCTGGGGCTGGTAGGTCCAGGCCCTGGCATCACAGGCTATGTGGGGTGGGACCTAGGGCAGAAGGATGGTCCACCTCCCCCTACAATACTTCCCCATGTCCCATTATAAGCTCAAGTCTTGTAGTACAAGACTGGAAGCTATTCCCACTGAAGGCCCCAGGAGGAGGGCTGGCAGACCATCCCTAGTGGTCTGGGGGAGCAGACCATGCCTCTCCCTGCAGAGGAGGGTGAAACCAAGTCAGTGCAGCTGACCTGAAGGAAAAATCCCTTTTAGCCCCAAAACTGGCAATGGGTTTATCTGAGCATGTGAGCAAGGCATACAAGGCAGGCACTTCTGTTATCAGCTTGGAGAAAAGCCACGATAATGATCTCATGCAGAGGGGGTGGTATTTTGCCAGAAGGAACAGAATGAGACCCAAATTGTTGTTTCCTCGCCGCTTCTCGAAACTACTCTCCCTGATTAAAACCAAAGTTTTCACATGTATAAGCATTTTGATCTGCTCTTCCCAAAAGTGAGCCTGATCCTGTTTCCCCTGAAGGTCATAGTAAAATTCCCCACTGACATCAATGGGAGCAGGAAGACTTGTACATATTAATTAAATTATTCCAGCTTTCAAGATCCTTTCTTGCCTGACTGGCTTTCTACCTGCCTCCTTTCATAACCCTGTCCAAACTATCTGCTCCTAGTCCTGAAGCTGGTGGCGCTTCATGGGGTAGAGGGGAGCCAATTCCAGGTGGCCACTGCCAGAGCTTGATGTGTTCAGAGCTGAAGGCAGATGACAGGTTGCAAGTCACAAAACTCTCTCTCTCTGGATTCCTTCCAGATTAAGGCATTTCCAATAAATCATATATTAATGTGACATTCAGGTTGGCGTGCGTAGCACTGCAAGAGCCCCTGTGTGTTGGGGAGACTTGATGAGTTTTTCTCCAGGTACAAGCCTTAGAGGCCTAAAGACACTACCACTACTCCCATTGGCTCCTATCCCACATCACTATCCCACTCTCCCAGCATTTCCTTTGCTGCTACAATACTTCATGGGGATCAAGGCAGCGTCATTGGGCTCAGTGAGTGCCAGCTCTTGCCATCAACTGCAGCAAGTCACAGTCAAGTGAGAGTTGGGATGGAGACTCTCATGGGATGCAGAAAGTCTTGACAGAGCCAGGCCTGGCTGCTCCCTGCAGTTCTGCTTGTGAAGGTAGAGGTGGTAGAGAAAGTTATTTTCTAGTGTCTTTTTCTGTCCTGTCTCCATCTTATTCCACCCAGTAAGTCGCTCTATAGCACATCTCGGGATAAGACTGGTCCTGTGTTTCCCTAATACATGGTGACACACATGGGACAAATCAGGTTTCCTATATGAGAGCTGAGGAGCCTTTTGGATTAAATTATTTCTCTTTGCAGATACCCTTGGGGTTTGCTGCTTTTCCTTTTGTCCCTTTTCCATTTGCTTGATTCCTTTTCTTTATGCTGCGTCTGTGACATTTTGTTCAGGGTTGCAGTGAGTGAACAACGATTTAGGATGATGAATTATGGATTAAAAGAAAAGGCTGGGCTATTTTGGAATCACTATTCAGTGCCTTCTGCAGGGACAAAGGGATTCCAGAATGACAGTTCTTTAACTATCTGTGTTGAAGAAGAGGGAGAAAGAAGAGAAGAAAGAGGAAGCAACCCAGGGAGGATGGGAAGGCAGGAGGGAAGGAAGGAAATGGAGGAATGAAAGAACAGAAGACAGACAATTTCTTCTGTTTGGAGCCCTGAGAAAGCACTCCACTCTCTGATGAGTTTTCCCTACTGGACTTTCCAGGGCAAATTCTGAAACCAACGTGAATTTTTAGTGGTGCTTACAAAATTAATCCCTTGAATCTATGGGGAGCTACTCACAGGAGCACAAGCTGCCCAGCACTTGTGAAGGTTGCTGAAGGCGGTCCTCCTTTACCGTGGCTGAGCTCCCTAAACACAGGACTGTGAAATAACCCATGGGGGGTTCTACTGAAAATTTGCAATCCTTTACTTAAAGCCACAAACAAACATTTTCTCAAGTACTCTGAGCAATGTCTGCGTAAATACTCCCTCCCTTGGCTGGAAGATCAGGGGAAAAACAATTGCAATTTTGTTGACTTAACTTCAACATTTGAAAACCATTAATAATGAGGCATGGGGGAGCTTCTGTCGTGGAATAGAAATTGCCATCTAATTCCACTGCAATTTATTGAGCTACAGGCATTTTTGAGGAATGCTGTACAGAAATGCTAACGCTTGTCCAAAATGAAAGGACATCATTGAATAGGGGATGCTTTAAAGTAGATGATTTGTTGCCCATTTGGCAAGTGAGGCAGAGTGGCCTCTGAG
>NW_010290541.1:5080-5982 GCF_000700745.2 Antrostomus carolinensis | reverse complement strand
AGCTTTGCTCTCAGGTTATGGACACAGGCAGTGGACAATTGAACATCGCTATACTTGAGCTCCTGACTCCCATCTGCAAACTGAGAATGGTCAGACCAGGACGTGCTTTGAGATCATGGGGCAAAAACTGCTTTATAGGAAAATGAGGGTGGTGTTGCAATAGCTGGCTTTCAGAGGGGAATCATACTCTCTCTGTTAGATGGCTTAATATCAATTTGTTTTGTTTAATAAATTATCAGCAATGTACTCATTTCATGCTCCACTCCGCCTGTTTCTGTGACCCTGGCAATACAAGTGTCAGGAAGACACAGCTGTGACTCTAACCAATTCCCCACTGCCTGCTCCTACAGCTCTCCACTAATCTCGGCTGAATAGTTTCATTACATGACATGTTAACGCACCAAGAGAGCTGGAAAGGCTGAGTGCACCTCTAGGTGTACACAATGTAAAATCATTAGGCTGCTTAAGAAGCTTCCCAAATGCTTTCTGTCAGCAGTTAGATGGCAATTACAGAATTAACTGGAACAGACCACATCTCCCCCTTACTGACCTGCAACTTGCCAATGAGGGGATACCATTTCAATGGAAAAAAGGTATCACCTATCAGAAGAACACTATGAACATGAATAGCATATGGAAACCATTTACCAGTTACCACAGTATGCACTCACTAAGCACCTTGCAAATTCAAGTACTGCTCAGACCAATCCAGGGTCAACAGACTCACTGATGATGCTTGTGTTGCCCTTTCTCTGGAAACCATGTGGGTGAATAAAACTGTGAGGGGGCCAAGACTTTCAGCCACTTGTGCTGATGGGGCAAGGCCATCAATGGCTGAGGCAGGTGGGATAGGATAGGGTGGTGTGGGGCACCCTGCCCGCCTGCCCTCCCCACTGCCTGAG
>NW_010290541.1:0-5064 GCF_000700745.2 Antrostomus carolinensis | reverse complement strand
GGCCCCCGGCCCGCCTGCCCTCCCCACTGCCTGAGACTGTGTTGCTGGCAGAGGATGCAGCAGTGCTGGAGGCAGTGGGGCGAGTCTCCCTGGCCTGCCCTTGAGGTCCATGCAGAGCAATGAGGTCCTTCAAGGTGCTGCCTGGAGGTTCTGAGGGAGGACTCCGCTTCAAGTTACCAGTTTCAGTCACTATCCCTGCCTTTCCCTGCGTGCCGGCCACTGCCAGCCAACTGGCTCGCCACCCAGGGGCAAGGAGCTGCTCTGGCCATGGACATGCTAGTCCCAGCCAGATGTCTCTCAGAGCAATTAAAAGCCAGGGACACAGCTTGCAATTTCATACTGGGCCATACACTTGCTGTTGTATTACTGTCACCTCACCCTGATCCCCAAAGAGCAACCATAATCCTTCCCTGAGCCATCACACATATAAGCCAGTATAAAGGATAACCTCCTTTCCTGGCTGCTTGACCTTTCCTTGTCCTCTCCAGGCCTGGACCTTATGTACCACCTTTCTTTCTTTCCTGTACCACATCCAAAGCTCCTTGTGGTTCCCACTGGCTTTGCCTTTCCCTGTACCTCTGCCCCATTCCTCCCCAATGCACACACAACCATATAGGACCCACACGCACCGCAAACAACCTGGGCTTGTGCAGTACATTGATGAGGGGTTGGGATTTACAGTGACAGACCATATGGTGCATGGGCAGGAGATGGGGTGAGATAGAAAATAAATGGGCATCCAGCCCACCCTGACACCAGAATAACAGCACGTCCCACCCAGCTGGAAAGTTTGGGCTCAGTGCTTTATCTTTGTCTAAGCAAGAGCCTGTTAAGTGTTTTTACACTCTTTACTTATTGTAAAGAGCCATGTGAGTTAGGGGAATTGGTTAAAAATGTTCAACTCTGGTTTGTTCCGTGAGGGAAAAATATATCATTTTACATTTTTTACATCTTTCCTTTCACGTTTTTTTCCCTCCAAAGGGAAAAAAAGAAAAAAAAAAATACTAGCAGTGGAAGTGCATTCAAATAAAACAGAATTATATTTTTAAAATCAAAAACCAAAAATTAGAAAAATAAAAATCCCCAAAACTCTGGTTTTGGGTTTTGTTTGCCAAAGTACACTTACTTGTCTCTGTGTGACATTCATAATAACTACAGATGCTGCTTCGTGGTAGCCACAGACTCATTCATCAGCTGGATCTTCTGGGTAGATGCACCATACCTCATAAGAGTCACCTTTTCACCTGTGTAGAGAAAGACACGACAGAGTAGAGACCACAGGCTGGGCCTCAGAAGAGGAGCAGAAAATGCTCAAGGAGGAGTGTATAAGGCGTGCAGCTACTCATTCTGCCAGCATGCATCTTGTAAATATGAAACTGAACATATGTAACTGTAAATATGAAACATGTAAATATGAAACTGAAACCGAACAGGGGAGGAACTTTTTACAAGGGCATGTAGTGATAGAACAAAGGGTAATGGCTTTAAACTGGAAGAGGGGAGGTTTAGATGAGATCTTAGGAAGAAATTCTTTCCTGTGAGGATGGTGAGACACTGGAACAGGTTGCCCAGAGAAGTTGTGGATGCCCCTCCCTGGAAGTGTTTAAGACCAGGCTGGATGAGGCTTTGAGCAACCTGGTCTAACGGGGGGTGTCCCTGCTGATGGCAGGGGGGTTGGAACTAGATGATCTTTAAGGTCCCTTCCAACCCAGACCATTCTATGATTCTATGATTCTATGATAATACTCCAATTTCTATTCTCACATAGGGAAAAAAAAAAAAAAAAACAAAGAAAAACCAATTGCCAATCCATAGAACTACTAAAAGTCCAACTATGAAGGAGGATATGGTTTAAACAACTCAGGGCATCTAAAATAATGAGCAGCTTAGGAAAATACAACCAGCAAGAATGCAGACAAAACAGCTGTCTGGGCGACAGCTGGGTCCTATCTAAGGGAAAGCAACGGATGTCAAGTTCACTTTTCAGCCCTCTCCATCACTGTTCCCTGTGTTAGTGAAGCAGCCTGGAAGGAAAAGCAGTGTCAGAGGAAAGCCTGACCCTCTTGGCCAGCTCAGTCCCCCGCCAGCTGTCATAACCAACACCTGGCCCAGGCACCTGAAGCGCACAGGAACATCTAAAATCTCTGCCCTCATCAGGAGCTCAACACCACCCAGGGAGACTCCCAAAGCCACCCAGGGACCAGGTCCTTTCTGGTGCTGCCTGAGGTGTCCTCCAGTTCCCAAGACATGGGCAAGCTGCAGGCAGCTGGAGCAGTGCCTGGGGAACCCAGGCCACTCCAGGTCACCAGGTGCAGTCCCGGCACATTGTCTCAATTGGCTTCAAATATCCAAGTGAGGCTTACTGGATCAAGCCCAGTGGTTTCCCAGTCCCCTCCAGCAGCACATGCAGGTTAAGTTGTGTGCATATGGAAATTGATGAAGGGCTGGGGCTTGAGATGCTTGAGATATTTAGCTCCTACTGTGAGGTAAATTTTCTTATTTCATACATCAAGTGCCCTACACATTTTTGCTGACACACATACAATAATTTTTAAAGCCAATGAACCACCTCACCTCAGGTACCACCTTCTAATCATCACACAAAATTTCATCTTCTGTATATAAAAAATGTATGGCAACAGACTGGCTTGCCACATGCTTGTAGAGATAATTAAATGTCGATGCCAGAAAATATGAAGCTGGATGTTGGCAAAGTTTCTCTATGCCTTTGCATCCCCGGCTTTTGAGTTCATGGAGAAGGAAAATGGGAGTTTGGCAATGACAAGAGATTTAAGGGAGTCTGTGAGAACCATTTTTTCTGTGAGCAGAGAGGGAATATTTCATTAATCTTTTTATCTGTCAAAGTACTGCACTAACTTATGCATAGCCACAAATTTTGCTCAGTTTGTGATATTATACTACATGACTGCTGATGTTTTTTTTGTAAAATATGTTTTGGCTTATTGAGTTGCTGTACCAAATCATTCACTTCTCTGTTTTCTACCTCTTTTTTTTCAATAAATATTGTCTGCCATATATTATGTAAAGGATCTCCCCATCTCACACACCACAAATCAGTGGTGTAAACCAAATCACGAGGAAACAGAGAAAAGAAACGGAACTGGATATAAATGCCACTCAGCCTGTGTCACTAGCCATCAGTGGGATGGAGGATGAACTTTAAAAAGCACAATGGCTAGAAAATGGTCTGTTTCCAGTGTGTGCTTTGAGGCAGAGGTGGGTGATTTGCAGAGGGAGAAGATCACAGCAGAAACAAGCCTTTGGCTGGATACCAGCCCTGTGGCTTCTGGCCCCAGTCAACATCTTTGTCCAGAATCTGCTCTGTCAGCCTCCTTGGAGAAGACAGCAAAGTGACACTGTTGGACACAGCAGAGGAACAAGGGGCTGCTGTCCACCCATGCGCAGGGATCTATCGACATAATCCTGCTCTTTATCTTCTGTTTTGCCATTTCCTGCCCCTCCTCATCCTAATGTTCTTGATCTCTTGCTGGATTTCAGCAGCTCCCATGCCAATTATATTACTGACATCTCAACTCATGTTTTCCTCATGTTTCTTCTTCCATGTGCTTCTAGTGACCTCAGCATCGTGCCTGGACTCCTACCACTCCCTCCTTCAATTACTACAGCTGCTCTTGGCTTCTGGGAGGGCTCTCCAGGGCTCCCTCCTTCCTGCACTGGACAGCTGGGAATAGCCTGCTTCTCATCCCTCCTTTTCCTCTTTCCTGCACAGTCACAGCTCTCAGGCATGCTGCTTTCTCTGCAGATGTCTGCTTATTCTACCTAGTTGTGAATGCCCTTTTTTGCTTCACACATGGGAACTGAAGACATGGAATTAAATCTTTTGTTCAGGTATCACTAGAGATAGGAGTCAGCAAGGGATTTACAGGCAAGTCCTTAATGATCTGTTCTAAATCGGACTGCATGACTCCACCTTCCTCCTCCTTTATCTTGACCTGTCCATCACTCTCATTGCAGGCAATCACACTCTTTTTGTCTCCCCTGTGTGTTTTTTACCCCATACCTGCAACTGGGAGGTCTTCTGTGTCCTTCCTTCAGCTTTTGGGGCTTCAAGGCTCTGCCCTTGGTTCCACCCTCTTTTCTTTCTGCATTATTTATTTTACAGATTATGATGCAATCACCCAGGGAGACTCTTACCCTTTTCCTCATCATCTCACATCTCTGTAGGGTGCAACTTCCATTTCTCTGGCTTTGACTTGACTAAAGCAATCCTGCCCTCATCCTTTCTTAAGGCTACTGCTGCAGAGACCCACATCCCTAGCCCATAATCCTGAAGCTTTACTATTGCTCTGATGACTATTGTTCCTTCATCTCATTCTGCTCTCTGTATGGGTTTTTATCTTGAAAAAGTAAAGAATTCAGGGCAAGGACTATCTTTTTGTTTTGTCCTTGCACAGCACATAGCACAGTGAGGCCCCAGTCCGCAGTGAGAATCTCAAAGTGCTGTTGCTCATCAAAGTATTAAAATGATAAATACACCAAACCTGGCAGTAGGTGTAACTAGCCTGATCTAGTTTGTCTCTCCTGATCTCACACAGGCCATCAAAATTGACTGACAATACTGTTGCCAGTGAGGAGATTTCAGACGTACAAGCCATAGTAACCAGCAGTGGGGACAGCAAAGTACTGGATATTTGTGTACCCAGCCGCCAGGTCTGGTATTTCTACACTTAGAGTGCATAATAAATTTACACAGATTAAAAAACCCACCAGGTACTTCTCTGACATTTATATTCAACAGGCAGCACACAGGCTGGGTTCATATAATCTCAAATGTCTTCCTAAGGTTCTTGTCAGAAAGAAAGCCTATCCTTACTTTGACCATAGACTATACTTTTCCATGATAAATCTTCTCCCGTCAGCACTCTTCCTGCATACTTGCTAGAAATGATGGAAAAACAGAGATTGTTTTATGAAATACAGCAAAGTCATGTTCATTTGACTGAGTTTGAAATGGAGCTCTTCTCCTTTTTCCTTAAAATACTTTTTTTCACTTCACAGAATCATAGAATCACCTGGTTGGAA
>NW_010290540.1:14195-25405 GCF_000700745.2 Antrostomus carolinensis | reverse complement strand
AAGGGTAAGGAACAAGTGACAGGAAGATAAAGGCCAACTCCCCAACAGTCACATACATTGCTGCGGTTTTTAATAATAAATGATGCTGTGTCATATGTTTCTTTTCCCACTCTTGGCTATGCAAACTTTAAATTAACAACCCCAGGCTGCCAAATGATCTACTTTTCCCTTCTTTATGTCCTACCAGTCACAGCCACAGAGGAACAACATTGCTTTGGTGGTGCAGGTACAACCCTCACAGCTAATGCTCAGCGGAGGGTTGTCTCCCTGGATTTCTTGTGAAGACTGACATCCTTTATGATTGTACTGGGGTATGTGTTTCCTGGAGCAGTGGAGCCTGTTCTTGCCCAGCCTGTTTGTGGAAGGGGTTCAGCACTGCTGTGTGAAACACCCTGGAGCTTCACCACCACCTCACTGGGTACCGGCCAAGAAGTATCATCCATACGCAAGGTGATATTTCAGTCTCTTTGGATTTTTTCCCTGTTCCCTCCCACAGTTGCAAAGTCCCTTTTTTTACCTCTGATTCAAAATACATTTCTCTTAAATAAGGTTAATTTGCATGTGAGAATTTACTTCGGTAGGGTGTTTTGTTCTAGGCAAATGAATGTTTTTAAAGGGAAAAAAGCTCGGTCTCTTAGTGAAAGGATATTTTTCATTGTAGCTCTGGCCAGCTTACAAAAACTTGTCCTAAGAATTATATCTTCAAGTTTTAGAGACCCTCAAAACAGACTTCAACATTCACACAGGCACACGCAGTTTTTGCTTCAGTGCAAACATGAAGTTTCAGTTGTAGGAAAAGCCATTTTTGGAAAGTTTTGCAGATTGGTAAATGAGCAACTATAAGGGAAACTGTTGAGCAAATTCGGTGATAATTCTCTCTTATCACCAAACCACCACCAGATTAAACCTTCACCTTCAGATTCCACGCAGCAGCCAGTGTAAAACTCTTGTACCCTGTGTTATGGCTGCTGCTGTGTGTTTTGTTACCTCACATATCCCACACAGCACTGTCTTGATTCTGAAGACACAATGTTCTGGCTTCACCATAGTCTTCTGTTCTCCACAGCCACCAGTTTCTTGACCTGTAGTCTCCTTGTTCCCCATCTCTCCACCAATCCTGCCCTGCTCTTCTCCCCTGGCTCAGTCTGATGCTTTAGATTGTCCTTTTCTGCACTCTGGTTATCTTGAACCCAAGCCCCAGGAGTGCCCCAGCTCCCTCAACTCCTAAATCACCATCTGGCTGCCTGCTGCTATATTCATAGCAGTATTTTCCATACTCTTCACGTAAGCCAAATCCTCAAATCCCTACAGTTACCTATAATTTTTTGGTTCCTCCTACAAATTGCCTGTCCTCCCTGATCTTTTTCCCTTTTTCACAAAGGACATTACTGCATTTCTTAAAACAGGAGATGCCACAGCGAGGCACTTGGATCTCTGAACTGAGTATCAAAGAAGCAGAAGACAGCTGGCCTTCTAGATGTATAGTCCAAAAATGGTCATGCTGCTCTATATTTTTGAGGGAAAAGACAAATAGGGACCTAAACTACTGTCAGTAATTCTGGAATTTTGCTGGTGATATTCTTGAATCTATAAAGGCTTTGAGAGGGAACATGTTTGTAGCTAACTCATCCTAAATGAGAAAATTTACAGCAGTGTTTCTTGTACAATCTCCAAGAAATGAGAGTTGCTAATTGTTTAATCCTTCTAAACTTGTGTTTCTCTATGCTGGAAGTGGCTTAGTCTGCAGCAGACTCCAGCCTAGACTGGAATTTTTGGTCCTTAACCATCTGCCTTTGCCTTTATCTGTGATATATGTATTTCCTCTTAGTGATGCTGCTTGTAAGGTATCACAGTTTGCCACAAAAATATGCCCAGGTCCAAGGCCAGCATTTGATCTCTCTCTACTTTGGCCCTGGCTTTTATCTATGTGGGGCACTGAAGTGAAACCAGATAAACCTCCAGTTTTGGAGTTCAAAGTTGAGACTGCCACGTGGATCAGGATCTCAGCTGCGTGGTTTGGGCACATCTCTTATTTTTGTTAAATACCAAGACATGTTCTTTCCCCCTGACACTCATTCTTTCCTTCTGGTTTGTAGGTTGAAGAATCAGGTAATTACTACCCTGGGGTTTCCATCCTCTGGAAAATGCTGTGCCCTCCTACGGAAGACAGGTCTTTTTCTTCAAACAGATGTGCTCATAGTGGGCAGGTTAGCTTTGCTTCTTGCATTGTGTTTGTTCCTCTCTAAAGCAAACAGTTCCTCCAGAGCTGCTTAGGGCTGAGAGGTGACTCATAAATCTCATTTTACTGTGCAAGTCTTTACATGGACATTAATTAGGATGAGATATCAGTTATTCTGAGCTTCATTTTCCTTATCTCACCAAACCATACCTTGCCATCAATGCTGCTATGACCAGCTGGGTTCCCAGTTTCTCCAAACTGCTGTTAAACCAGTAAAAGGGGTGTGCCTGTGGCCCTATTTCCTGGTGACAGCAGCATAATAGGACCTTCACCTCAAACATAAGGACTGATCCAGTTATGTCTTTGTCTGGACCCGCCCCCTGCTCTCATTTTCCTGGGCACAAACGCAGTGTAATGCCAAACTGCACCAGGGAGTAGCTGGCAGAGATGGAAGGTGGCAGCTTCTGCTGCTCCACCTGGACAGTCAGGCTTCTTTAGCTGTGCAATGGGATTAGAGAAATAAATGGCTCAGTTCTATGAAAATTAAGCCTCAGGTTGCTTACGGGCTCCTTGCTGGTTGCTAATGTGGCTGTCGGTTGGGTAAATCTTGAGTGAGGATCATCATCTCCTGGAGCAGAAAGTCCTGCTTTTCCTTCTGGCAGGTTTGCAATGGGAGAGGAGCACTGGGAAACTGCAGGGAAAGGACTGAGAGCTTTTGTGCCAGGGGAGGCAAAAGCAAAGCGTGTCATTTGGAAAAGGCCCAGAAGAGATGAGTGCACCAGCTCAGTGTGGGGAACGGTGCTACACCTCTGTTCCTAAAATACTGTACAGCTCCTCTGCTAATATTTGAGTGATTTCCTCAGGTCTCTTTCCTTTTAAAAGCAAATTATTTAAAAATCACAAACTGTATTTGACATCCTTGATTGCATCCTGAATCACCAATCTAATGAGTTAAGAGTCTGAACAACAGCTCAAGGAAACCAAGGGAAATTTTGGGTTGATAATTGTCCAGAAAATGGAATGAGCACCAAGGAATAAGCGAGATGGAAAGAATCTGATCCTCCTCCTTAAACTGCTCACTCTTCAACAACAAGATGGTGTGGTTGTGAGTGTTTGTGTGAAGAAAGTCGAGGCCCTGGACCAAAGGGAAAATATAAGCCCCATTTAACTACTTGCATATGTTGACTTTTGGAATCATTTCCAGTCAGATATAATGTCAGACGATCCCTTGATTTTGTTTGCCTGTGCTCTTTCATTTGTTTGTCATTATGTTTGTCCTGTGACCCAACATGATGTCAGCAAAATGTTCTGTATTGTTTTACCATAAATAGTAAAGCTCGGACAACTACTTAAAAGAAAGGAGAGCTGCAGCTTGTGGAAGATTTTGTATAGCAGAGACATTTTAATATAGGCAGGTGGGAACAATTATTATGTCAGCCTCTAACTCTATTCAAATAACTATGCCAATTTGCATCACTCAAAATTGGTTTTACTGTGTTGCCTGTCTGTTTCAGACTGATTGAGAGGGGGCTTTTTTAAACATCAACTAAAATTTTCTAAGAGTGATGCTAAAGAAAAAATAACATTGTTTTGCCATCCTAAAAACTCTTGCCTGTGCAAACCCCTTGTGTGCATACCATCAAGATCATATAGATACCTGTGTTCACATATATCTATGTATCTGTGCATATTTTATTCAGTTGTGGTTATTTTTCTTCCTATTCCACCTCATTCAAAAGGCTCTGACTTGGAGAACATGTTAGTGTTGAGGAGGGAGGAGAAAAACAGCTTTGTGCTTAAAGCAGCAAGTCTCAGCAGTGAAGAGCTGGATTGGAATTCTGCTTTTACGTGGATTTCCCCCACCATGCCAGCCATGTGATGTAGGATGCTTTTCCCAGCTGCTTGTTAAAACACGTTTACACTGCAGATTGCTGTCCTCAACCTGCAAGGCAGCTTCTGTCCCCTCCAAGGACTACCTGCAGCAGGCCCGCATGCTGCTGCCTGGCACCTCCACCTACCACCACCTCCAGGTTGTCTTCTGCCCCCAGATCCTACTCTACAGACACGCAGTGATAAGGGGAAAGATAAATTGCTTTTTTGTAACTGGATTTTCAGCCAGATCTGACCAAAGTCAGATTACATCTGAACGAATACTCTCATCACCGGGCTGTTTGATTTGAGCGTGTGTGTACATTTCCTGACAATATTCCAGAAGCATTTGGACAATGCCCTCAGACACGTGGTCTGAATCTTGTGATTGTCCTATGCTTGGGCAAGAATTCTGTGATTCTATGTCAAAATGGATTCTTCCCTGCCTCTGCCAGTACATTTCATCTCATCATTGCATTAGGGATTTCTTCTCTATATTTTCTGCTCAGGTCTCTGATTCTTTTGTCTATGTTACAATAGGTTGGAACTGGTCTTGAATGCAGGGAGATATAGTCCCCTTTCCACTTGATGCCCACATTGTCCATATGCCCTCCCAAGAAATGGAGATAACGTGCAAAATGGTTGCTACTTTGATTCCCTCAGGTCCCACTATGAGCACACCCAGCAACGCCTGTAGCTCCTCTTCCAAATAAGCAGTACAGCAGGTCAAAGAGCGTTCCTTCCCCAGGAGAGCACTGGGGCTTTGCTTGTCAAGCTGAGCTCCCACTGCCAGGCATCCCAGCCTGCAACCCACCACTGGTGTGAGAGAAGCTAATGGGCAAAACTGACGTTCTCAGTTCCTTTGGCTAGGCTGTGCTGGTACAATTTACTACGGAGCTTGGCTCATCTATCACCTGCTGTCACCATCAAAACCACATTCTTTAATATGAGATGAATCACAAAGGTGCTCCTGAAAGAATGAAAGAAAGGAGTCGGGCATGTGAGGTGATGAATGTACTGTCTTACCGGAAGCAGCAAAGTTATTTCAATTAAAATCTAACATCCAATCTCACTCTTCTATTCATTCCACGGTGAAGCAATGGGAAATTATCTCATAAGCAGGATATTTCTAAGTTGGTTTTTCTTTTGAAAGAGCTTCCCAGCCTTACCCGTCACTGATGCTGTCACATTGGCATACTGTATGCCTGGAAATGCTGTGCCGTAAATCCCACATGGATTATCCAGCAGGCTTAGTGTCATTAGCCCCCGTTATCGACAGGCTGCGGTGCTGAACGAGCGCACGACTTGGCAGAGGTCACACAAGGTAGCAAAGAGCTCGCAAGAGAGCGCAGGTTTCATAACAGCCTCTCATTTTCTGAGCATTGCTGGGGAAGCAGCCTGGATGCAACACGCTCTCGCTATCATTTCCTTTTGCCTTCAACCCTTTCTACTGAGGATGCATCTGTGCAACATTCTGGGAAGCAAAACCATTTATCAGGCATTTTGTTGGCTGTTTTCTGACACCCCCCCTCCCCTCCCCAAAAAAACCCTACCTGTCATTTTCCGCAGTCATTGCCAAATCTCAGTGTGGCTGTTTTTAATATTCATTGTAATTGTGTTAATGCGTTTGCTGAGCGATCACTCCTAGCCTGTGCTGACCGCTTGGAATTCAAAATTAGCACAGTAATTATATTTCAAAGGCTACTGGTTGATGAGAAATTTCCCCTCGCTTGTGAATTTGCATGTTCTGAAATAGGTCAGAGGAGCAGATGGCTTTGAAAGAAGAAAAAAAAACCAAAAAGGGCTGGGAGTCAGTCTCCTGTTTTGCTTATTAGATTAAACCCTTTCCAACAGGGTGAGTGCTCACATCCAGTTAGGTGGTTCACTAGAGCTGAGTGAATCATAAACAGTGTCTTTGGAATTTTCCTGGAGGGTATTTTCTGGGTAGCTTCCAGGAGTATTTATGCACAGCTTATCCTGAAGCACCCGGCCTGTTATTCACTGTGGCTCCATCAGGGAGTTGGAAAAGAGCAGCAGATGAGCCTGACATCTAAGAGTCTGAGGGCAGAGGAAAAACAGCTTTCCATTACCACGATATTGAAGTTGTAATTAAATATAGGTGTTGCCAATTGCAAGATCTGTTAGATAACTGAGCAGACATATCTCTGGGGAAGCAACCTTGGCCTGAGGTATTTTTCTCACTTCTGTGGACACAAGAAAAAGTACCAACACCCCTATTCAAGCCCTTTGATTATCGTTTCAGTCCCCATAATTAAGGGCAGTCTCAGCAAGTTAAGGTCCTTCATGGAACATGAACAGGAGCCCACCACATTCCTCCAGTGTTTCAGCACGTTATTAGGCCTGTTTTCCCACATACTATGGTGGGATGAAAGGCAAATAAAAACACTGCAGGGACACCCAGCCTACTTCTGTGAGTGCTTTCACGCTGTGTGTTGGGTGGATTTGCCTCTTTCTGGCTTTCTGTTTTATTTTTACTTGCCTTCCTTCCTACATACCCACAAACACTTGATTTATCTTTCAGTTTAATAACATCAACAGAAAAGAACAGTCGCTTTAATGACCAGCTGTATTTCTGGAAGAAGCCAACAGTCATGCATAGCCAACTTGCATGCGGAGATTCTCGCTCAGTGAAGAGATAGTACCATATGGAAACCTGTCATGATGCCTCTTTATGTTACGTCTCCACTATAAAATGTATTCAGAACTATTGTATGGCCACAATATCTCTGCAGATACATCTGTACCACCAGCCATGGATATCTGGAGACAACCATGGGCTCCTGATAAGAAGATCCAAGTCCTTTCCACGTATGCTGAAGGAGAGTCTCTGCTGACCTTTGGCTGAACATAGGTCATGCTTATTAGGTGGCTCACCAAACCTGCGTTAGGGCTTTTAGTTTCCTATGTGATGAATTTACCTGCATATGCCAGTGCTTTAATACTCTCTTTTTCTTTCCTCAAAACCTGCAGGAGAAAAATACAACATGAAGCTTTCCTCGTCGTTTGTTGTGCTCCTGCCTGTGTGCAACAGGCAGAGCTCGTACAACCAACCATGTGTATGTAAAGAAGTTCCTGGGAAAAGCCTCACCCAAGAACTGAGTTTTGTTTGTCAGTCAGAAAGCAATTAGTAATAACACCATTTTCTTCTTTTAGGAAATGAGATCCACCATCTAAGCTGACTATCTGAAACAGGTCTGAACGCAACGCTGACAGATCTCTGCCCATCACTGGCACCTCAGAGACTCCCAGGCTCATCCAACAGCCAGAAGCTTTCATGTGTGCTGGTTTATCTGTGCTCTAATTTTATGATAATCATTGCAAAAATCAAGAACTGATTGTTTATTTATAATTAATGTTTTGGTTTTTTTTTTCCCCAACACTAAGCAATGAATTTCTTAATGACATTCAAATTAAGTGTACGTTGGAGATGGAACTGAAGGATTCTTTTCACAAATATATCAATAACCCTTGTTAGTGGCAGCCTGGTGACTTGCCTTGTGTGACAATCCACTCACAGTGTCTTTTATTGTTTTGATTCCTATTTGATTTATATAGAGAGAAAATGGTGTATCAGTGTACAAAGAATGTATCCATGTCAAATGATTAAATCATGAGGTTGATATGAACTGCAGAACAATAGGATGCCTTGAGTAATTCATCTTATCATCAGCCTTGAAGAATGGATAAAACCATCTTACAAAATTCACAGCAGAAGTTGTCTAGGAACAATGTGGCATAATGCTGTCAGCAAAGCCGTGTAAAGAAAAACCAAAAGGATGGGGGGAAAAAGGAAGAAAAAGAATTAAAGATACTCGATGCTGCGTCTCAGGTTCTTCCACCCTCGTAATTGTTTCCAATGGATTGTGACCACATTGTTCTTAAATTTTCCAAGGAGCTTAATTCTTCCATACAGCAGAAAGGTAAATAAGACTATAATAATTATTCATGCTGTAGAATCATTTCACTATATTTAACATTGTAGCCAGATTAGATCAAAAATTATAGCTATGTTTTTGCCTTTTTCTTGCAGTCTATTTTTCACAGATAGGATTCCAGATCAGTGATTTTTGGACAGAGGCCAGGTAGGTTTTGATCTGCCATCTTACCTACAGAACCAGACCACAGCAGACAACCCATCACAAGCCCCAGCATCCCAACCCTTCATGAGTGATTGTCATCTCATGAGAATGGAGCAAGACCTGGAGGTTTGAAATCATATTTACATTCTTGTGAGAACAATGAGAAGAGGTTGAAAATGAGATTACCCTGAAAGATACCTGGATGCTTTGACTATATTAAAAAGTACCACTGGCAACCCTTATAAGACATTTCCTTGAGAAACCAACAGGAACTGGAAGAAGAAAGATAACACTAATTTGCAGAGGATTTTCTATTTCAGGTATTTGTGCAATCTGGAATGACTCTATACCCACAGCAGGGTCTGCTGGGGTGGAGTCACCCAGACTTTTTGATACAGGTCTGGCTGAAAACTCATGCTAGTCCCATATGGACTAGCTAGAATTGGTTTATTTAGGTGGTGAATCCAAAGCAACTCACATGGGCTATCATACCTCTGGATATATGGAGCACTTAGCCTGATGTGTCACCAGGGTGCAGGATGTGCCTTCTCTGTGTTGTCTGTGTACAGAATAATGACAAGAAGACAGAGTATGGAGAAGCTCCGATGCAAGGATGATGTGAGGGCTGGAGCACCTCTCCTATGAAGACAGGCTGAAAGAGTTGGGGCTGTTCAGCCTGGAAAAGAGAAGGCTCTGGGGTGATCTTATAGCGGCTTTCCAGTACCTGAAGGGGCTACAAGAAAGCTGGGGAAGGACTTTTCATAATGGCAGTTAATGACAAAACAAGGGGAAATGGCTTTAAGCTGAAAGAGGGGAGGTTTAGATGAGATATTAGGAAGAAGTTCTTCACTGTGAGGGTGGTCAGACACTGGCCCAGGCTGCCCAGTGAAGCTGTGGCTGCTCCTCCCTGGAAGTGTTGAAGGTCAGGTTGGATGAGGCTTTGAGCAACCTGGTCTAGTGGAAGGTGTCCCTGCTGATGGCAGGGGGGGTGGAACTGGATGATCTTTAAGGGCCCTTCCCACCCAAACCATTCTATGATTCTATGAAGCAGAGTGTAATCATGAAGCATATAAATGTGATTCATATAGCAAATAAATCCCTCAGTCTCCTGCTGCAGAGTTAGGGCAACACTGAGGATCTGAAGCATACCCAGCACAGTGCTCACCCAAGAGGAATGCCCTGCCCTCATAAAATATTTGGGGACTGGAGCACATGTAAAAGGCAGGATAATCGATATCACTGCTTCTCCAAGAGAAATCCAACGCTTAACACAGACAGAGTAACAGCAAATAGGAGCTGCTTACACTCAGCCTACTCCCCAAAACTGGAACTACCCTTTCCAAACAGTTCAGACTGCAAAACATTCAGGTGACGAAGTGGTGATGTTAGGGTTTATTGAGGGATATGAGAAGGCAGGGCCACAGTTACGCACCATTGTTTTTGCCAGGTATCAGAGTTCAAGCCACACCAAACGCTTCATCCCCCGGAGTTCAGCCCGAGCACGGCTGGCATCGATGGTTTGCGAAGGCAAAGGCCGTGGCTGACCAGGTCTCGCTCTTCAGCAGTGTAATTTCTACGGCTCCTAGCCCAGATTTTACAGGCCTCCCTGCATAGTAGTAACAGTGCTAACTGCTAATTTATTTATATTAAATACCTAATTTATTTTTGGTTTTCAAATGTCATAGAGAAAGAACGAATCAGTCAGTCAGCAAGATTGACAGAGAGCAAATACCTCCAGGGAAGACAGTGATCAGTACCATTGCTATTGACTTTATGTGTCTGACTTGATTTGATAGTCCAGGCTGCTTTTTTCCTTTCATCTAGATCATCTAGAGTTTGAATTTATCTGGTTTCATGCAGGGTGCCATCTGATCATCCCCAGGCATGTACTTTGAAGTTCTCTGATGGATGGGTCATAGGTCCAGAGCCTTTTAGCCTCATTGGGAGCTGGGGTATGTTTAATGCATATCTGGAGCAGAGCTTTTGGTGCAGTTTCTTTCAAAGGAAGCCTAGTTCCCACGTGCCAAGTAATTCTGTGTACCAGAAATAGGAATGACCAGGGGGTTCATTTCAACCCTACACTACTGTAGCACATCAAAATGCAACTGTAGATGCAGCCACAGATAAGGCATTTAATGTTCTTAACTATACATACTAACCATGTACAAGATCCCGTTGTTCAGCCTCATCTATCTGAAACAAAAAAAAGACTCAGATTAAGAACTGTGCTCTTTGGAGATGTTTTTATTTTCCCCAGATGACATCTGTGACATGGGTGATTTGGAAATATTGTGGAGAAGCCCGAAGGAATAAAATCTAGAAAAAGCATAGGAATTACCTTAGTAATAAAGCATTCAAGAATCAATCCAGAGCCCAGTTTATAAATATGAATGGGCTTTGTGAATTTTATTGCATTTTACAGGCTGCAGCCTGTTTGTGAGAAGTCCTTATTCCAGAGGGAGTTAGGGTCAGAGCTAGAAAGAAGCAAGTGAACAGGATATCGCCTTCCTTTGCAAAACCCCCGTCAAGGCATGTCACAGTTGCCTGTTCCCAAACACCACAGGGACTTTCTTAGATAAGAATCTGGAACAAAGAGGCACATCCACCCCTGCTTTCTTAAAACAAAGATATAGTCTGCTTCTTACATTAGTCTAGAAGAACAAGCAAGTCACCTGCTTCCTTCTGTTAAGGAGTGTCCAGAACCTGTAGGAGCTGACGCACTGAGGAAATGAAAAAGTGTTTAAGGCATTTTTGTCATCACAGAAGTTGTACACTGAGGCTCTAAACTGATTCAAGAAATACTGCACTCTTCAGTGGACTGTAATTTCAAACAGGTTTTATTCAGCAGGTCTAGGATCCCATGAGTTGTTTCTCTGGCTCCTTATTCCCTGACCAACGCTTGCAAATAAATATTTATCCAGATGGCCACTCCAAGGACAAAACCCAGGAGTGCCCCAGAACTCTCAAACTACTTCCATCTCTATTTCTGAGAAGTGGTTTCTATGGGGAGGAGCAGTTCTATTGTCCTCTGCTGTTTACTTTTTTTCTGTGTTCTCACTACA
>NW_010290540.1:10836-14159 GCF_000700745.2 Antrostomus carolinensis | reverse complement strand
AAATCTGAAAATAAAAAATCCCAACCCTAAAGATTTCCATGCAGTATTTTCCCCAGAATTTCTCAAATCTTTGGTGAAAAGCTAGATAAGACAGAAAAAAGAAATAGAAAATAATTTTACCTTCAATAGATGAACACAAAAATTCCACTTGACAAATCATTTGGCTTTCAGAGTTTTTACAATCTCTCTACAAAATCCATCGATATCAGATGCTTCCTTCTTAAATGGTCTTCACCACATTTTAATTTGTATTCCATCCCAAAATAAGAGTTGAGTGTTGCTGGATATTTCAATTCTATTTCTGAGCTGGGATCTTATTTACTTTATTCCCCGTGGGAATTCAGAAATTCTTGAACATAACAGGTTTGGCTTTTTTGATACATCAGTTATCAAAACCGAAGTGTTTTCCCAGCCTGCTCCTTATTCAGGTATCCAAGCTGCTCATTCCTCACTGGTTTGTTTACCCATGCAGCCCACGTGGAAAGAGGGAAAGTGGGCAGGTGTTGCACACAAACTCTTGAGGTTTCATTCCAAAATAAGAGGAAACAGAAAAGTTTTCAAAAATCTCCATATTTCTCATCACAGAGAAAATCTTCCTTTCTGAGTTATTTATTAGAGATTCTCTGTAAAAATTCCCCCTAATGACTAACTGACCTCTGCAAAAAAAGCAATTGATTTTGCAGAGGGATTTTATCTGTCCCATTGTGTTAGTTTGGGGTCTCAGTCCTGCTAAGCCCAAACTCCCCGTTGCCCACGCTGCCTCCCTGCCCAAGGCTTATCGCCCCACTCTAGGCTTGAGTGAGCCAGTTGGCATTCCAGCCAGGAACACAGATATAAAAGACTCTTGCTCATATATTACTGCAGGATGCTGTTACCTCAGAATTCAAGTGTTTCCTCTGGATGTAAAAGAAGCCAGTGATACAGCTGAACAGGCGGTGTGTGGGGTGAGAGGTCTGAAGGAAATGGGACAGGCTATGCTGGCACTCGGCAGGAGCTCTGCCGCGCTATGGCTGCTTACTGAAACAAATGAGAACAGTCAAGGCTAGCTCATTGCCTTTGATCTTTCTTTGCAAGTAATTTATATGAGTGTTTCTGGCTTTTCTGTGCTCTTGAGCATGACAATGTCAGGCAAAGGAGCTCCGACTGCAGGCTGACTTTTTATGGCACAGAAGAGAAAGCAAGCTCAAAAAAAAAACCCAAACCAAAACTCCAGGTAAACCCACATAATCCAGCACGTAGACAATGAGGCAGGATAAATGGCTGAAATCAATGACCTTTAAAACTTATTTCCAATGCTCAGCAGTTCTTGCTGTGTTTTGCTAAGTATTGACAGTGGCAGGCAAGAGTTTGGGCAGGATCGAGACATGATTCAAGGCTGTAGTGAACACCACGAAAGTCCTGTATCCCTGTGCCTCCCGTAACAGGAGCAGGCCCTGGTGCTCATAGCTGGGTGCTGAATCTGGAGACAGGCTGGATTTGATCTCCACTCTTCCATAGCAAATTAATATAATTTTGTAACATTCCAGAGCCCTAAACACTCATTTTAGAGCTAAATTCCTGTTTCTGTCCTCTTTCTTCAGATGGCCTGACGTGTCACATTGCTTTCCCTTATGAAGTCAATTATGCTTCGTGAAATGAGTATAAAATGCTGGTCCTGATACAGTTGTGGTTTATACCCACTGAGCAGCTCTGCACGGTTGTTACAGGCATGATGCTGAACTTGGAAGTTCTGGCTTTGCCCTGATTTATCCTTTTACTTCAGGGCAATTCCTCCTCTCATCTTGCTTTTTTTTTTTTTTTTTCCTTTTTCTTCAATTCTTTATTCGTTTCACCCCATTTGGACTAAAAAGCTTTCAGGCAAATGCTGTCTCTTATTACATGTTGGTAAAATCAGGCCCTCGGCTGAACTGCCGCCCTTTATGAGTTATTACAACAGCAATAAGAATAAAAATTGGAATATTTGCACGTAATGGAAACATCAGCGGTAAATCCCATTTATGGACTTTAATGCTTCTGATGCCTACAATTCCCTGGTGCTTCAGTTTCATGGAACTACCTACGCCTAGACAGTTTCAATGTACACATCCTGGCATAAGCAGTTTTCTTCCAAACTCACCAGCCACCAGCTCTTTTCCTGTCAAGATTCACCCTACTGGTATTGAGCAACATCTCCCGAGTCACTCATGACATCGACTGCCTGGGAACTAGCAAAATTGCATCTCCCTAATCCTCAAAGCTTCCTTGAACAGATTTGCTGGCGCCGTGCCTGTGCTAGAGGACAGGAACATTTAAAAATCACATAATTTTTTTTGGCTCATCGAAACCATTCTGTTGCCCTGTTTTTCCATTGCCATTCAGCCTGATTTGCAAGCCATTTTCTCAATGGAGCACTTCACAGAAGTTGGGAGTATGCTGTGCTCAATATTGCATTCTAGCCATAAGCCTCATTGGTGTTGGTTTATCTTTTGGCCCTGTCATCTTATGAGTAACACTTACCTTCCCAGGTTTTGGCACAAAACATTTCCTACTTAGTCATCAGATGCCCAGTGAAGCTTGCTTCATTCAGACAGGTTCTCCACTTCTTTTTTTTCTTTGTAGCTCACTTTCAGGATTCATTTCTGCTTGTTAATGCAAGCCTCCGAGCATGCTGCTGCTGTGCATTTTTAAACACTTACCCAAATGTCATCTCTATTATTTCCAAACTCTCAGACTCTTTGGGGATAGCTTAGATGCAAATGAGCTGTCAAAGAAAGATTACTTGAACCAACATTCAGAGTGACAAAAGGCTTACAGACTGCATGCACAGCACACGGCTTCCAGCTTCCCAGTCAGCCGTTATTTGCCAAAATCAAGGGTTTATACACAGTCCAAAAAAAAACCCCCACATTCAGCTTTGTTACAATGGGGCAGAGTTATTCTCCATCAAAAGATTTAAACCTCTTAGATGTAAGAAAATGCTGATTTCCATGGCTTCTCAGCTGTTGCTCAGCTACTCATTCAACCCACACGTTCTTTGCACCTAAAAATTCCCTTTGGAGCCTGCTGTCCTCTGCACGGTGGAGTTGTTTCTCCCTGTCACACACTTTTGGGGGTTGTTGCACAGGTGGATTAAAAGAAAAGCTGTACTCACTCACCTTACCCTGCACAGCAGCCTGAGAAACAGTGAGTGCTGCTTTGACAGAACAAACCAGGACCTCTCTTTCACCAGGAAGGTCCACATTCAAGAGGCTCCATGAGGAGGTGCAATGCAGTCCTCGAAAGCAAAGGCATCATGTTGTGGAGTCCAGCTTTCTAACCACAGATGGCACCCCTGATCCTGCTAT
>NW_010290540.1:0-10803 GCF_000700745.2 Antrostomus carolinensis | reverse complement strand
AATAAGAGAGCCCTAGAGGCTGAGGAATTTAAACCAAATCCTGACCTGCTTTAACACTGTCTCAGTGTTACACACAGGAGATGCATACGCTCATGCACTCATTAAAGCGGGGTAGCAAGCCAAATTCATCTCTCATACAACCACTGACGTCAGCAGAAAGCTCACTGTGTTTGAACAGCAGCTGTCACAATTTGTTCCCTGAATAATATTTAGCCAAAATTAAACCTGGATAGAGACAGCAGTTATTTTGCAGATATTCTAGTCTTGTAATGAGCACTGAGCAAGTCCTGGAAGAGCAGGGTTTGGGGGTACACAAGATACGCTTAGCTCTGATTTCCTGTGTCCACTGAGAACTCTTCCCTCCCCATGCTGGCAGTGGTCCAAATGATGCCTTTTTCAGCAAGATAGTCAAATAGAGTTTTAAAAGTAAATACATACATTGCACTTTTTATCTCAAGAGGCTAAAAAGTGCAGCTGGGCATTAATTAATCGGCACATCTCTGCAAGTTAAAGGAATATTTTTATCCCCTGCGTGGAAACTGAGGCACGAGGAAGTGCCCTTTCTTATAAAAGGTAAAAAAGCAGTTCATTACAAGAGAAAAGAGTTTTTCTAATTGGTGATATCTGTGGGCTAAGAAATACTCATAACTGATGAAGATGTGTTCTGTGTTTTTCATGGTTTCCCCCTCTTTGCTCACAAATGGCTGCACCAAGACTGAATGTTAATCAGTACGTCATACCCTGTTGGTCCTCAGCCCAAATCACTGCAGTCTGTAACCCCTGCCAGCACATTTTTTAGCTTTATGGTGTGAGAACTTCAGGTTTTAAACCAGCCAAGACTCTGGCCCACAGTATCTTCAGAGATAACACCAAAGAAATATTGCAGCATGGTCAAATTTACATGCATATGGACAGGGAAGAGTATTATTTCCAAATGCATGTAACTATCCTTGAATGTGTGTAGTGGGGAAACCTTTAGTATTTCCAAACTCATGGACTCCTTCTTATGTCCAATATAAGGCTAGACTGGGGGTACACCAGTTTTTGACTCTCTCCCTAGCACCTCGCTTTGGAATGTGCCTCTCATTTTGAGCAGTGTCTTTCCCTGGCTCCTCGTGCCCTTACATGTACACCTCCTGTCTCCTGACCCAGTCTGAAATGGCTTTTTTCACTCGTTTTATTCTGTTCAGTGGGATCCCAGGGACAAGATCCTCAGAACCAGAATCATTGTTAGCCTTACTGTCAATAGCCAAGCAGGGGCAAGAGGGTGGGGAGGGGATGGGGACTGCATCGCCCTGACTCAAGCGCAAACCTCTCCTTGGGCAGCACTAGCTGGGGAAGGGGGAATGCAGAGTAGGTACTATAGTCCTCTCACCTCACCTCGTTAAATTTGCTCCCTTAGGAACGACTCATGCTGACCTAGAAAATGTAACAGGAATGGATATGTTGGTTACCAGGTTACTGCTGTGCCTTGTAAAATCACGGCAAGCTCTTTCCTAAGGGATGAACTTTCTGCCCCAAGTGCTAATGCCCTCTGAAAGCACAGGGGTAACTGCTGTTTAAGTAGATTTAGTCACAGCACAGTTGAGATTGCCTATAGGGTGGAAAAGACAGTAACATCTGTGGAAAGAAAAAAACCCTTCTGCATAAAATTCAAAGATAGATTTCTGCAGGAGCTCAGACTACATCCCTTTAGCTGAACATTGGAGAAAAGCCACAGTGGGTTCTCAACACCTCCAGAAACCTCTGCAGCAACATCGCCAAATTGACAAGATTTTTATGTGTTGTGTTGAAAGGAATGGCAGAATTTTATTTTTAAAGACAGAGGAAAGACATTGGGCCCCGTGGTAGTGATTAGTACTGACTTCAGTATCAGATTGTCACCAGCACAGAATGCTGTGCCTCTATTCCCAGGAGACCTGAAACAATAGCTAGGAGGACTGGGAAGCTTGCTCATTTGTTTACAAAGTGGTGATAACTCAGAGACTTAAAAGGGACATTTCCGAATCTATGATCTGCTGCTTGGTCCACTGACAGAACTTCTAACCGTTTGTCCTGTATCCACCAGTTTCTAGGGGATTTGTGTTATTCTGGTTCAAAAGCACTGCAGCACAGCAGCAACAGAAAATCTGAGACCTAGAGAAAACGAGAGAGAAGGATTTTTGATCTCCAATAAGTAGCACTAAAGCTGCAACACTGGATGTATTTTTTTTCTTTCCATACTTAAATCGATTCTAAAGAAGGATTTTCTAACTAATCTGCATTTGTTACAGAACTTGGAGGATTTTTACCATTATGCTACAGTCCTAGGAGATCACGTGGCAGAATTTAGGCTTCCCTCCATACAGAGTATATCGGTTCTTTGTTATGATGGTGATAGAAAAAAAGGACAAAAAAAGCTAAACACGGGCCAGGAAGGGCTATATACCCTTGGGTTGCAGAGAATCATTTGTGGCACAGGTTTATTTGTCTTTATTCAGTGTTAGCAAAAAATTGTCAGGTCTGCAGGAGGTGGGGTAGCATCCAATTAAGTGACTAACCATACTATTAACTGGACAAAACAAACACTTTTCACCTGAAATGGCAGGTGGGGCTGAGCTTTAAGGATATAACGCTTCTGATTTCAGGTTCAGGGAGTTCTGTAAATGACAGAAATCATCTGTGTGTGGGAAATGTGGCAGCAAGGCATTGTACTTGTGAGCTCAAAATCTGGATTTATTTATTTATTTATTTATTTATTTAGTTAGTTAGTTAGTTTCTGGTGCTACTAAAACTAGCATTACACATCCTGAGATCCAATCTGAGGGGAAAAACACTGAAAAAAAATGTGTTGATATAAAACCAAAGATATTTCACAAAACTGCTGGAAGTTTTTTCTCGTCGCTGTTGTTTTGGTTATGACTCAGAAGTTTGACTTGTAAGGCAACTTGGTATTTTGTTCACCAGAACACTTCTAAGTGCTTTGGGCAATGCCTGTACAATGATTTGAGAGGTGATTTAGCAGGACTAGGTACACTGAGTCCTGCAAACAGCACATTTTCCATCATTGCTGGCAGTGTCCCAGCTGTATTCAGAGCATTTGCACTATGGTTAAGATGAGCTGGAACTGGAATATTTGCAGGTCAACTGACCTGTGGCATGCTTGGCACATCCCCAACCTGTGCACAGCTCTCACGTAAGAACTTTGTCCTGCATGTGTGATCAGGCTCTTCCCTTGCAGAGGGCATGCTTACATGCAAGCAGTCATAGATGGGCAACAAAACAGTACAGATGAGAGGTAAATCCAGTCATGACTACAGGGTCTGACTTGCATTTCCCAGCACAGCCTGCATATCACTTGAAACATTGTTGTCCTTCACCACGAAACAGGCAGGACTCACCTTGTCTATGCTAAAAGATGTCTAAGTCCATACTAACACACAGACTCTGGGGTTCACAGATGCTCAGCACGTCTGAAAATCAGGCACTTTGGCGCTTGTATACACACAACTGCCTTAGGGGTGTCATTTCAGAAATGCCATTCGCAAATTTGGTTCTAAATATTTTAGCACATCTCTTCCTCTCAGAAGGAGCTACGCAGATTAAATACAAAGTGCTTGTAGAGTCGTCAGATGAAATGCACTACTGACACAGAAGGCATTGCTAATTATGATTAATTATAATTATTCTGCTGGCTGACAGGCATCTGACTGACGAATACTTTCTGATCCCTATTCTCTCCCAAGATTTTCTTCCTAATTAGTGTCCTCTACAACCTTGTAATCACATGCCACACAAATGAACTGCATGTCATTGAGCCAAATAGATGTTCATAGATTGGGCGACTTCCTCTGTCACAAGCAGGCAACAGAAAGAGAAACAGGGGACAATGACATGATGGAAATAGTTATTTTCTCTTGTGGGAAAGCCAGCTATAAGATCTCCCCGGAGCCTTCTCTTCTCCAGGCTGAACAGCCCCAGCTCTCTCAGCCTGTCCTGGGCGGAGCTGCTTGCCCCCAGCACCCCCCCCTGCCTCATCCATCCCACCTTCGGGAGGGCTGATCTCTCTTATGATGAAAGGATGAGAGACCTTGGGTCTGTTTAGCCTGGAGAAGAGCAGCCTGAGAGGCGCCCTTATCAATGTCTATAAATATCTAAAGGGCGGGTGTCAAGAAGATGGGGCCAGACTCTTTTCCATGGTGCCCAGCAACAGGACAAGGGGCAATGGGCACAGCTGGAATACGGGAGGTTCCACTTAAAGATGAGGAACAACTTCTTTCCTGTGAGGGTGTTGGAGCCCTGGGACAGGCTGCCCAGAGAGGGCGTGGAGTCTCCATCTCTGGAGATGTTCAAAACCCGCCTGGATGCTCCTGTGCAACCTGGGGTAGGGAACCTGCTTTGCAGGGGTGTTGGACTGGATGATCTTTTGAGGTCCCTTCCAACCCCCAACATTCTGTGATTCTGTGGAAGTGTCTTGTGCATCTCCTTCAAGGTCACCTCTTCAGGAACACGCACTAGTGTAGCATATCACAAGTGTGGCACCTACTCCCTCAAGACTCCACCAGTCTTTCTCATCAGAGTCAGTGGGGTCAGCTGTACTACCAGCCCTCTGCAGCCTGAGGCTGTAAAACTGGATGACCAAAATAGAATAGTGCCTGCTCTGTTAAGTACAAGGTCTTCTACCAGAGGATTTTCATGCTCAAAAAGCATTCCCTGATAAATCTGTTCTGGGGTAGCAGCCAGCTTGTTTCCTGGAAGAAAGCACCTCAGATGATAGCATCCCTGTCAGGGCAGCCTGGTGTCTGCAGCATCCAAGATTACAGTCTGACATGGGAGAAAAACAGCAGCAGATATCCAAAATGGAGTCCAGTTCAACAGGTGGTTATACATAAAGAGCTCCCAGTGAAAAACTAAATTTATAAACTTGTACATAATACAATGACTTCCCTAAGTCATTCTACGTGCACAGATTCTCTAGGGGAGCTACACAGCTGGTACTGATGTGTAACCTGCACCGTGTAACGAAGAAGTGTTGTGCAGCCGTGCACTCATGCCTCTCAAGCTGTCCTTACCCATGCTAAACAAAATACCAGACCTAGGTCCAGCCCAGATGGAAGGCTCATGGAGCTCACCAGTGTGGCCAGCATGGTGCACAGGGAGAGAGGACATTCCATGCATGCCAGAAACATTGGGTTCTGATCACTCAGCCTAGCTGCAGAAATTAGCAAGAATAGAAGAGGCGTTTTGCGAGTAAGAAGAGACAAAACTCTAGACAAGCTATAATTGGCAAACCCGAATGAGAACAAAGAGTGAGCCAAGATCTCCTTCACCTGATTAAGTGATGCCTGGAAGTGTTTCAACGACGCAATGGGAATTTTTAAGTAGCAGCCATATATACTTGTCCAAGACTGCTTCATGACAAAAAACAATGCCAAGATTTCTGATTTGCCTGCCACTAAAATAAAATTTGACTCATTCAAAGGCATCTGATCAATTATAACTAAAAGGTCTACACCCTTCAGAAGAGCTATACCAGCTGAGGTTTAGCTTGTATTTTCCAGGAACTGGAGTCCCATGCTGTCCTTTGAATATTTACCGGTTCCTAATAGTTTCCTCAGTCTGTAGGCTTGCTGCAATAGGAGCGTTTGTGATGTATAGTTTTTGCACGTTATATACTCTGTGTATGTCTGTGTCCCTATTGTTCTCTAAAACACAAATTTGAACCCACATTATCCTCCAGCATCAGAGGCATATAAGGGAAGAAGGCTCCACCTGTAGCATGGACAAGCTAGATAAAATCGTGGATGCATCATCTCCCCTCCAGCCAAGGGGAGCACAGCACTCCATCAATATTTGTTCCTTCCTCTCCTTTCTTATCTGGGCCACCCTTGGTATATACTCAACCCCTCACACCATTAGGGTTAGGGTTAGGGTTGAGAGATCTACAAAACCTACAGCTCCAAGGACACTGTCACTGGAAAAGGCAGGCCAAGGGGAGCACAGCAATAGCTCCTCTTTCCAGGAGCATTTCTAGTCACTTGATGCTGAATGGCCAGAGCGCACCACACGCTTCTCAAACTGGAAACGAATGCAGATGGATCCTACACCAAAAGGGCCAGGCATGAAAGTTGTTGCTGGAATTTTTCTCCACCTGGATCTGCATTCGTATCTGCATTCCACTTCTGCCTCAGTCCCTTACCTGGCTTGCCAGGAGCATTTCTGGTCACTTGATGCTGAATGTCCAGAGCGCTCCACACAGCTCTCACACTGCAAACGAATGCAGCTGGCCACTGAACCAAGGGAGCTAGCCTGGAAATATGCTGCCAGATCTTATGTCCACCAGGAGCCGCATTCATAGTCCCATACAATGTGGGCCTCTGTACCTTGCTGGCCATTAAAACAAAGGAGCTAGCCTGGAAATATGCTGCTGGATCCTTTCTCCACAGGGACTCTTATTCATAGTTCCATTCAACTTGTGCCTCAGTCCCTTGCCTGTCTTGCCAGGAGCATTTCTGGTCTCTTTACGCTGAACGCCCAGAGCGCTCCACACGGCTCTCAAACTGCAAACGAATGCAGCTGGTCACTAAACCAGAGGAGCTAGCCTGGAAATATGCTGCTGGATCCTTTCTCCACAGGGACTCTTATTCATAGTCCCATTCCACTTCTGCCTCAGTCCCTTGCCTGTCTTGCCAGGAGCATTTCTGGTCACTTGATGCTGAATGCCCAGAGCGCCTCACAGTGTTCGGTAACTGGAAACGAATGCAGCTGCCTCCTACACTAAAAGAGCCAGGCATGGAAGCTGTTGCTGGAATTTATGCTCCACCAGGACCTGCATTCATAGCTGCATTCAGCTTGTGCCTCACTCCCTTTCCTGTCTTGCCAGGAGCATTTCTGGTCACTTGATGCTGAACGCCCAGAGCGCTCCACACGGCTCTCAAACTGGAAACGAATGCAGATGGCCACTGAACCGAAGGAGCTAGCCGGGAAATACGCTGCTGGATCTTTTCTCCACCAGGAGCCACATTCATTGCCCCATGCAATTTTGCCCTCAGTCCCTTGCCTGGCTTGCCAGGAGCATTTCTGGTCACTTGTTGCTGAATGCCCAGAGTGCACCACATGGTTCTGCAACTGGAAATGAATGCAGCTGGCCACTAAACCAAAGAACTAGCCAGGAAATATGCTGCTGGATCTTTTCTTCACCGGGATCCTAGTTCATAGTCCCATTCAACTTGGGTCTCATTCCCTTTCCTGTCTTGCCAGGAGCATTTCTGGTCACTTGATGCTGAACACCCAGAGCGCCCCGCACGGCTCTCAAACTGGAAACGAATGCAGCTGGTCACTGAACAGAAGGAGCTAGCTGGGAAAGATGCTGCTGGATCTTTTCTCTACCTGGAGCCTCATTCGTAGTCCCATTCAACTTGTGCCTCAGTCCCTTGCCTGACTTGTCGGTAGCATTTTTGCTCACTTGATGCTGAATGCCCAGAGCTTTCCACACGGCTCTCAAACTGGAAATGAATACAGCTGGATCCTACACTAAAAGAGCCAGGCATGAATATTGTTCTTGGAATTTTTCTCCACCTAGCTCTGCATTCATAGCTGCATTCCACTTCTGCCTCAGTCCCTTACCTGGCTTGCCAGCAGCATTTCTGGTTCACTTGATGCTGAATGCCCAGAGCGCTCCACACGGCTCTCCAACTGGAAACAAATGCAGCTGGCCACTAAACCACAGGAGCTAGCCTGGAAATATGCTGCTGGATCTTTTCTCCACCAGGAGCTGCATTCATAGTCCCATACAACGTGGGCCTCTCTACCTTGCTGGCCATTAAAACAAAGGAGCTAGCCTGGAAATATGCTGCTGGATCTTTTCTCCACCAGGAGCTGCATTCATAGTCCCATACAACGTGGGCCTCTCTACCTTGCTGGCCATTAAAACAAAGGAGCTAGCCTGGAAATATGCTGCTGGATCTTTTCTCCACCAGGAGCTGCATTCATAGTCCCATACAACGTGGGCCTCTCTACCTTGCTGGCCATTAAAACAAAGGAGCTAGCCTGGAAATATGCTGCTGGATCTTTTCTCCACCAGGAGCTGCATTCATAGTCCCATACAACGTGGGCCTCTCTACCTTGCTGGCCATTAAAACAAAGGAGCTAGCCTGGAAATATGCTGCTGGATCTTTTCTCCACCAGGAGCTGCATTCATAGTCCCATACAACGTGGGCCTCTCTACCTTGCTGGCCATTAAAACAAAGGAGCTAGCCTGGAAATATGCTGCTGGATCTTTTCTCCACCAGGAGCTGCATTCATAGTCCCATACAACGTGGGCCTCTCTACCTTGCTGGCCATTAAAACAAAGGAGCTAGCCTGGAAATATGCTGCTGGATCTTTTCTCCACCAGGAGCTGCATTCATAGTCCCATACAACGTGGGCCTCTCTACCTTGCTGGCCATTAAAACAAAGGAGCTAGCCTGGAAATATGCTGCTGGATCTTTTCTCCACCAGGAGCTGCATTCATAGTCCCATACAACGTGGGCCTCTCTACCTTGCTGGCCATTAAAACAAAGGAGCTAGCCTGGAAATATGCTGCTGGACCTTTTCTCCACCGGGACCATTATTCATAGTCCCATTCAACTTGCGTCTCATTCCCTTGCCTGTCTTGCCAGGAGCATTTCTGGTCACTTGATGCTGCTGCATTCATAGTCCCATACAACGTGGGCCTCTCTACCTTGCTGGCCATTAAAACAAAGGAGCTAGCCTGGAAATATGCTGCTGGATCTTTTCTCCACCAGGAGCTGCATTCGTAGTCCCATTCAACTTGTGCCTCAGTCCCTTGCCTGACTTGTCGGTA
Organism: Antrostomus carolinensis; assembly: GCF_000700745.2. Lineage (NCBI taxonomy): Eukaryota > Metazoa > Chordata > Aves > Caprimulgiformes > Caprimulgidae > Antrostomus > Antrostomus carolinensis. The sequence goes on along the minus strand of NW_010290540.1, from coordinate 1,979 downwards.
GCATTTTTGCTCACTTGATGCTGAATGCCCAGAGCGCCCTGCATGTTTCTGGAACTGGAATCGAATGCAGCTGCCCCCTACACCAAAAGAGCCAGGCACAAGAGCTGTTTCTGGACTTTTCTCCACCTGGAGCCACATTCATTACCCCATTCAACTTGTGCCTCAGTCCCTAAAATTTTACATCAAGTAGCCCAGGATGATATCTCCTGGGGTTTTCATGAATTGTGGGATAAAATCACTTCTTGGTTGCCAAATTTGACATGGCTCAAGTAATTGCTAACAGCAATTATTGGAGCTATCCTCTTATTCTCTGTACTTTCTGTGATGATGAAATGTGCCTTTTATTGCCGTTTTAAGACAGGTCACTCGTATAGCGAATGGAAGAAGAATCATCTCAGGCAAAAATTGGAATCTAATAAATATTTTACAGGATTAGAAAGTAAAGGAATTTACTAGTTTGAAGAAAAAGGGGGGAATGATAGTGGGCACTGGTATTGCTAGCTTATCTCTTTAAGCCGTAGGCGTCAGTAAAGGTTATGTAGCTTGCTAAAGACTTGCCTATGCGGATGATTTATCATGAAGCTTCAGACAACTCAAAGCTAACGAGCAAAGATAACCAGGTGGTGGGCCAGTTGAGACCAGAACTATGGCATGGCTCAGATCCAAGGATAAAGTGCGCATGTGCCGAGACAAGAGGGTACTACAGGTGACGATGAGGAGGGTTGGGGTTACTATAGGTGGCGATGAAGATTCCTCTCTAAGACCCTCTGTGACCACCACCAGAAAGCTCTGCTGAGGAGGGAAAGGAGGTTCCATAGGCAGGTGTCTCCAGCTGAGAACAGCCAGTCTCTGCAGTGAGGAAGGATCCATCCCTAACAGAGCCCACCACCAGCACACGGTGCCAGAGGAAGAGGCAGATAGAGACAAGCTTTAGAGCAGCAAAGGTCTTCTGCTGGCGCCAGGAGCTGTGGTGAGTCCTGTAGTCCTGCACTTTGCTTTATCTCTTTCTTCTTCAGCGACAATTCCTCCTCAGGCTTTCTCTGTGCCCCGCAGCTCTCTTACCTTCCCCTCTGCCATGTCAGATGCCTCTATTTGGTGCCCTGAGGACACCTGCACGTTGCTGGGACATCTTCTTGAGTCTCATAGTGTCCCAGAGCCACCTTCTGCCTTTTAACCTTGTCCACATAGGGTGTGGTACAAAGCTGTGTGGTGATGCCAGATGCCGTGTGGCATTGCCATAGTCTGTGGGACATTTTATGGGACAGTGAGACATTGCCAGAGCCTGTGAAGAGTTGCACGAGGACGTTGGATTATTGGACAAGATTGTAGGGTGTTTGACAAAACTGTGGGGCATTGCCAGAGTCTGTGGGATGTTGTACAGATTTGTATGGGCATTGCACGAGGCTGTAGGATGTGGGAAGAGGCCGTTGGGTGTTGTCAGATGCCATAGGGCATTGCCAGGGACTGTGAGACATTGTACAGGACCGCGAGGGAGTTTTCAGAGGCTGTGTGGTGTTGCACGAGGTCGTAGGATGTTGCATGAAGTTGTAGGGCATTGTACATGACTGTGTGGCGTTGCCAGAATCTGTGGGAATGTGTTGGCAGGTGGAGAAAAGATCCAGCACCAGCTTTCAAGGCTGGCTTCTTTTGTGTAAGAGCAAGCAGCATTTGTGTGCAGTTTCAGAGCCATGCTTTATGGGTGTTTTGGTTCCTGGTGAGAACAAACGCTCCTGGTAAGCCAGGCAAGGTACCGAGGCCCACGCCGTATGGGGCTGACGTTGTGAGCAGAGGACGTGTGGCCTTGGTGCTCCCTGGATGCCCCAGCACTGGTTATCCGAGTTTCAAGCACAGACATGGCGCGGCGCTGGCGGAAATGCTATTTTTGACTCTCTTCCTTCTCCCTCAGTCTCACAATAGTTGCCGTTTCCAGCTCGGCAGTGGCAGCAGCCAGGCAGCTCGGTGCCGTGCGGACCCCAGCT
>NW_010290539.1:550-7756 GCF_000700745.2 Antrostomus carolinensis | reverse complement strand
CATGCTGGCGAGTGCCACTCCGCATCAGGATGTAGCGGTTCTTCAGCTTCTCAGCTGCCGCTGCTGACAGCCGAGGGCCACACTTCCTGCAAGGGGAGACAAAAGCTAGAGACACTGTCACTGGGAAAGGTCCCCCAGGCAGGGGGTCCTCAGCCACCCCTTGCTTCCTTGGGCCATGCTGCAGCACGGCTGCAAGCTGCTCTCGCTTCCCTTTTTTCAAGGCAGAAGTTAAAAAAAGGTCACCTAGATAGAGTGCTTGCAAATATCAGCTGTGCTGTTCGCTTCTCACCACTGCCTCCCACCATGCAGCCCAGGAACTGCCAAAGTCATGCCTCACTCACGTCCGACAGAAGGAGATGAGCTTCTTCAGCTTGTTCAGCTCGATCTCGCCCTCCACAGCCTCAGTCTGTGTCAAGGCACTCACGTGTAAGGACATCACATGCTTGGCCAGTGTCTAGTAGAACAGGGAGCAGTCAGGCATTTGGAAACCCCACTGTCTCCCTCCCTCTACCAAGAAATGGGGCACCACGAGTCCCAGCTGCACCCAAGCACCCCAGCCCACCATGTCTCGCTCCACGTTGTGCTCATCCTTGACAATGAAGATCATGTCAAATCGGGACAGGATAGTGGGCATAAAATCAATGTTCTCCTCGCCCTTGGTCTCGTCCCAGCGCCCGAAGACAGAGTTGGCAGCTGCCAGCACTGAGCAGCGGGAGTTCAGTGTGGTTGTGATTCCTGCCTGTGGCGGGAAGGAGAAATAGACGGGGTCAAGACCAAGTCCATGTCACAGCAGGGCTAGAAGGCCATTACCTCATAGTTAAAGATCCAAAGCAGTTTGCTTTTAACTAGAATCCTTTAAGTAGCACCCAATTGCTCTGTAATGGTTCCACACTGCAGAGGGACCAGCACAGGAGCTACATGGGGCTGGACCCACATGTCCTTCTGGAGGAGGACTGGCTTCATCTGAGACTTGAGCACTGAGTAACTTAATTTAAAAGCTCCCATCAAGGGCAAGGACACACAAGACTATCACCAAGTTTGCAACCCAAGACAGAAACTGGGCAGCTGGGGATGAGGATGTCAGGCAGTTTCTGTGGATCTTCTGAGGGTGTGGAGAGCAGTGGGAAGGAAGAAAAAGAAGTGACACGAGGCTGTGACACAAGGATATCAGCAGAACTACTACATCTAGAGAAGCAGAGGACAGGCAGAGCAGAGGAAGCTCGTTTCAGTGCTGCTGAAGTTCAGGCTGTCTGAGAGAAGATGATGCAAAGCCTAGAGGCAGGGCTGACCAGCCTCAGATCAGAGAAATCATTAACCATCAAAACCACTTCCTGGACAAGCCACTCTAAAAAGAGAAATTCTGGCAAAAGACACGTGACTGATGGTTGCTGGGCTCTCAAGGAAACCCGGTGGCAAGTCAAGCTCCTGCCTTGGGGCAACATGCATTCACACCTCACCTTAGCAATGGAGATGGTCTGCTGCTCCATGGCCTCGTGGATGGCCACGCGGTCATCCTCCCGCATCTTCTCATCCAAGGTGGAAGAAATGAGGTGGAGTGGGAAAAAAAAAAAAAAAAAGTCATTATCAGTCACCACTGCCGGACCTCAGCGACACACCCCCTGATGCTGACCTCCAAGGACTTCTGCTCAAGAGTACAGCATGTAACCAGAATTTCCCTGCAGCCCCATCCCCTGACCTTCCCCGAAAGAAAGCGAGGCAGTTTCAGAAGAATCTCCCTTTCTCCTGGGCTCTCTTCCCCGCTCCCCCGCGGGTACCTTATCGAACTCATCGATGCACACCACTCCCCCGTCCGCCAGCACCATGGCTCCTCCCTCCATGAAGAAGCTCCTGGAGGAAGGGTCGCGGATCACCGAGGCCGTCAAGCCAGCAGCACTGCTGCCTTTTCCCGAGGTGTACACCTAGCAGCGTGCAGGACAAGGAAGGGGACAGCACATCAGCCACTGTGGGACCCAGGAGCCCACTGCTCCAGCCGGAGGGCAAAGCACCCTCAGCACTGCAAAATCCAGAGCTGCTGGAGGAAACACAAACCCAGACCCTCCAGGAAAACCTCTCAGAACATGCCAAAAGCAGACCTGCTGGGTAAAAAGCAAGACTACTGCATAGTCCTGGGCCTTGGACTAAGCCGCTGTGACGCACCAGAAGGCTTGCAGACATGCAAATACAGGTATTAAGTACAGAACAGGGAGTGATTCATTGTTCAGTGGGCTGCTGCATTAGCTTTGTTTTCCCCCTCCAGGGAAGAACACCGTCAGAGGCTGAGTTTAATGGAGACTACAAGAAATCACAGCTGAAAATATCATTTCATGCCTGGCTCAGCCTGGAGGTCCGTGCCTGAGACACAGTCAGCTTCATCTGGCCTGAGCAACCAATCTCTTCACTGATTGAATCTCAACAATAAATAACAGCACCACTCACGTCTTTGGATGTCTGCAAATAGCCCAGCTCATATCATAATGGAAAGGTACCATCTGCTTCCCCTTCCCTCCCTTGTTCCCTGTCCTATGCCCCATCTCTTCCAGGCTAGCACCAGAAATGAGAGTTCGCACTTCTGGCAACCAGTAGAACTGCGGATGCAGAGGCAGATATCTGCTGTGACCACGGTCTGGTCTTGGGTGCTATGCAAGGAGCAGAAGGAAGAAACAAGCCACAGTACAAGCAGACACCTCAAACCACCTACCCCAATGGGTGAACACTTCTCGACAAATTTCAGCAGCTGGGATTTGGCTGTGCCAGGGTCACCCAGCATCAGTAAGTTGATGTCGCCTCTGCGGGTCAGTCCATCTGGAAGCCTGGAGCCACAGGGTGGGAAAAGAGAGGGAGGAATGATGGTGAGCTTGCCTTTTGATAACCAAGCATTGCTGACAAGTGGCAGGTGGTTGGTAGCACCACCAGAAGACTGTAAGAAGGCTTTGTACTGTGAATGACACCCTCTCCACCCCTTTGTACTGTGAATGACACCCTCTCTCCACCCCTTTGTACTGTGGATGACACCCTCTCTCCACCAGGTTGGCTTTTCCTCACCTCTTGCGAGAGCCTCCAAATAAGAGGCAGGCAATGGCCTTCTTGATGTCAGTGCTGCCGTAGATGGAGGGTGCGATGCTCTTGGCAATAGTCTCATAGATGTTGGGCATGGCAGCAAGGCGACGAAGTTCCTCCTCTTCTTGAGGGGTCACTGAGCCAGCAAAGCTGTGTCCTGTACAGGGAAGAGAAGAATGAAGCAACAGCAAACAAATAGGTGTTTTTAGGTAAACGACACTATTCCTCCTACACCCACTAGCACCAAAATCCCTTCCTGAAGATCATGGCAAGTGCCACCAGGTGGGAAGGTGTAGAGGGCAGCTGTTTGCTATCCCAGCGAGGCAGGCAGGAAAAAACAAGGATCTTGGGCAGAGCAGCTCTGGAAGAACCAGAGGGAGAATTACAGTCAAGACCATGTTTTAAATACATAGCTCAATTTTAACCATCAACTTCAGCCCAGACCCTCAAGGATGGATTAGCAGATTCCCACTAAGATCAATAAGATAAAAGCACTTAAATACCCTGGAGGACTCAGGCTGAAGCCTCCTCATTTAATACCTCTGAAAAGAGTCACACAGGACACCTGAGCACAGATCACCGGGGGCAAGCCAAAGCCCTGGACTGGCTTGAACCTTCTGCTATATAAACAGCAGAGAAGGATTCAGGCTGTTATTTCATACAGTCCTTTTGAGGGACTGCCTTGTTAAGGGAGGGGACTCTCCAAACACCAGGGTATCAACACAGACCAGACAGGCACCAAGAGCAGCCCTCACCTGAGCCCTCCACGTCCACCTGGATGCCCACCACACGGATATAAGCACTTCGGATGCCCACACCCACATTGTCACGGCTTCTGTTCTTGCTCTGGGCAGACTTCTTGATGGAATAGATGCCCATTATAGTGACTCTGTTCCCTGGGACAACTTTGTCACACAGGTACCTAAGAGGAGGAAGGGGAAAGCAAAGGATGGTAGCAGGGGAAAGGATGGCACCAGCAACACCAGCTAGCCCTGCGGGGTGTGGGGGAGGGAGACCACACTGGTACCTGTCGCAGTACAGTTGCAAGTGCCGGGGCATCTCCCCATGGGGCACAGCATCTGGGGACTCCTGCAGCTTCAGCACCTGGAAGTCCACGCACTTGCACTTATCCGGCATGATGAAATAGGGGTCCAGCGGGCACTTTGGGCGGCCAGCTTGTTCTCTGTGCAGAGAGATCAATCAGGGAAGAAGGCTGCTGGCTCTGAGGAGCCGCCCCGGGGAAAGCCCTGTAGAGGGGACAGTGGTGACAGAGCCCAGAGCAGCTGGCCCTCCAAGTGGTACTCAGCAGGTGAGAACAGCAGTCACACAGGGCCGAACCAAAGGCTCACCAAGCCCTATGTCTTCTCTTCAACAGCTGCCAAAACAGCCATGAGAACAAGCCAAAGACAGGGTGATACTTGCCTGAATACTCATCCTGCCTCCTCCCTCTTCCCTGCTAGCTAAAAGCAGGGAGGAAGGTAATTCATTAATTACACAGAAGATAACAGTATAGACTCAGTGACATGGCAGGGCATTTTTCTTTATAACCTCACGTACGAAGCAAATGTTAAGTGGTTTCTGGTGAGAAAGCAATTAGTGATGTGACAAGGCTGCCATCAACCTCCCAGTCTCTCGAGATGTGCCTGCCTTGCTAGACCACGAGCTCTCCGAGACAAGGAGCACCTCCACGTCTGCTGCCATCTCAATACATCACTACTGATGCCTGGCTCCATGCAGGCAGGGACAGGGCTTTCGGGGAGGGTAACAAAGACTGCAGATGCACTTGTGCAGTCAAGGATCAGGAGAGAGGCACTGCACAGACCATGTGGAAGAATGATCCCTTTCCCAAAGGCCTCTCAAGCTGTGTGAGAGATAAGTCGCAGAAAATAAACACTGTCAGGCATGAGCTCAAAGACACAACCCACCATGATTGGGGGGCGTGGGGGGTGCGAGAGCTGCCACAGCGGCAACCTAATGCTCACAGTTTGTGTGGGCATCAAGAGCTGTAAAGCAGGAGTTGAAGGTTAGCAGTACCTCCCTACAGAGGGTAACACAAAACAGTCCCTGGGGAGAGGAAACACAGAAGCAAGAAGTTTGTTTGAAAAAGATAAGAGCTTAATAGGAAGTTAGGAGAGCAGCTTAATGCAGTATTATGGGACAGCTGGAGGCAGGAACAAACCTTTAGGTACAACAGGCAAAATGCCCTACAGACAAAGAGAACTCCCTGGATATGGCTGCTGAACGCTGCTTGCAGCACTGGTCATGCAGCATCACAACCAGTGTGACTGCAGATGGATGGAGCTGAAACCTGCCAGCCACGGGTACATGCAGGCACAAGAACAACACAAAGGGAAGAGGCAGAGAGCAGCGCAGATGCTTCTGCCTTGTGCAACAGGGAGCTGACCCCATGCAGTGCACATGGGATGGAGGGGGGACAGAAGGAGGGGACACAGCTTTTTTTTCCCCCACCAGCCTGCTGCATGCATCCCCATGTCAGCCCTTACGTGTTGCATTTCCTGGGGAGAGCGTAACCCTCCAGGCCTGGGCGCACCGCAATGTTGCTGATGGTGTTACGGCAGCTGCGGCACTGGATGGCTATTTTGGTGGCTTTGGCTCTCACAGGGGTTGCTGCAATTACAATCCCAGGGATCTTCACAAGGTGGGACATCTGGTCAGACTGAAAAGGAAAAGGTGAAGGGAAGGTGAGAAGTCATCACTGGGGGATGGATGGGAAACTAAAGACATTAAAGAAACACAGTTTTTTCTTAGCTGCATTTCCCACATTCATGGGACTAAGGTACCAGAACACAAAAAGCCTGTGCTTCTGGCCAATGTCATTCTCTTGCTCTAGAGTAACAGGGGAAGGGTGCATGACTTAAGCCACGCTGACTTCAGAACAAAAGAGAAAAGGACAGAACACTCCATGCAGAACATCACTAGTAGCAATAACGGGCCCCCGGCAGCAATCAGTAATAACAGTCCTTTGCAGTCAGATTTAAGCTGCAGAATATCCCTGCTTGCAAATTAGTCTAGAACCCATGTCCTGAACTATGGATCAAGTACCAAAAACTTCCCTGCTTCACACTCACACAGGAGCAAGCTCTGCCACCCACTGCTCAGCACAGCGGTGGATTCACCTCACCTTCAGGCTGCGGATGTTGGCTGCATTGGCATCTGATCTCAACATGACCTGAATGTCTTGGAGAGTTTCCTCCCCTGAAGGACGAGGACGGGTGACTTCATCTGCGACTTCTTTTGCTGCTTCTTCCAACTACAAAGGGAACAACTAAGCTATTATGGCTATATTACACTGTATTGTCAGGGCTCCTCTCACAGTGTGAACACACCAGGTTGCCAACCTTCTCCATCCTTACCAGCTGCAGGTGCTCCGCTGGTTGCTTGTACAGATAGTCAGCAAGATCTTCATCAAAGCTGGCCAAGTCTTCCATCTCCACCTCTACCCAGTACTGACCCAGGTTATAGTGCCGTTTAAGCTCATCCCTGGAAGGCAGTAAGCAGTAAAGGTTTGCAGGCAGAAAGCAGCAGTCACCCACAGCAATCTTATGACAAGCAGGGAGCAGAGAAGGCAGATTCTGCAGGGAGTCCTTGGTTTGGAAAGCAAGTGGGGAAAAATCAAGAGAGTGCCAAGACAAGCCTAGGGGACCTGGACAAATCTCTTTACCTAAGACCACTCTGAAGCGTGACATAAGACCAGTCTGAAATGTGACATAAGACCAGGGACACCAGTGCTTGCAGTGGCAATGTAAAGTATAGCACTAATTGTTTACTAGAGTTACAAAACCAGATAGGCAATTAGAAAACTTCTGCACAGGATAATACTTATTATACCTAAAATATGATTTAAAAAAGGAAGTAATAGCATAGCACGTAGTAACATTATAACATGATGGTCAGCCCCTGGAACAGGTTGCCCAAGGAAGTTGTGGCTGCCCCCTCCCTGGGAGTGTTCAAAGCCAGGCTGGATGAGGCTTTGAGCAACCTGATCTAGTGGGGGGTGTCCCTGCTCATGGCAGGGGGGTTGGAACTAGATCTTTTAGGTCCCTTCCAACCCAAACCATTCTGTGATTCTATGATTCTATGAATGTTCTCTTTAAAAAAGCCTAAGTGGATGAAATTCAGAGAGGAAAG
>NW_010290539.1:0-526 GCF_000700745.2 Antrostomus carolinensis | reverse complement strand
GTGAAAGACTGTCCAAGTCCTTGCATGGCACATCTCCATGCTGTGTCTCCAAGCTGTATAGGCAAATGAATGGCCAAGGGACCTTCACAGCCTCAGAAGTCACACACGGACAGTGCCGCACTGATTTTAACGGATACAGACAAAACTCCAGACCAGAAAGCACTAGAACTTGAAGACAGACCGTCAGTTTCAGAACTAGATGCAAGCTTGGCAGTGCAGATCCCTCTGCTGGTACCTCTACCACTGGCCAGCTGCCTAAAAATCTGGGAGAACTCTGGACCTCAGTTTTCTTATAAGGTTAAATGGGAACATCAACATTTCCTATACTGACAAAGCGCCCTTTATGGTCTATGGGAAGAGAAAAGCTGACGTTATTGTATAACCGGGGTGTGCCTGGCAGGACAAAGGCTAGCAGCTGACTGGAAGTGCAAGGAGGAGGGGGTAAGGCGCAGGAGATGAGGAGACACAGCAGCAGCACCTGTATTTGAAGGTGAAGCCCGTCCGGTCCGTGCCCACCCGGTACTGC
>NW_010290538.1:0-4840 GCF_000700745.2 Antrostomus carolinensis | reverse complement strand
GGTGTCAAGAGGATGGGGCCAGACTCTCTTCGGCGGTGGCCGGTGATAGGACAAGGGGCGGTGGGCACAAGCTGGAACACAGGAGGTTCCACTTAAACATGAGGAAAATCTTCCTTACTGTGAAGGTGACAGAGCACTGGGACAGGCTGCCAGAGAGGTTGTGGAGTCTCCTTCTCTGGAGATATTCAAAACTCACCTGGATGCAGTCCTGTGCAACTTGCTTTAGGTGAACTAGAGGGGTTGGGGTTGGACTAGATGATCTCCAGAGGTCCCTTCCAACCCCTACCATTATGTGATTCTGTGAGACTGAAAAGAGCAGGAAGAAGGAGAAGACAAGTGATTATTATAGAAGTGACAGAAAGGAGAATCTGAGGTATCTAAGGAAAGAAAAGCATAGGAGAAATAAAGTGAAAGTAAGGGGAAAGAAAATGGAAGCCTACTGGGAAACAGTAGGGAGGAAAATAGTTGGACTGGAAAGGTATGGGAAGCTGCAGAGCAAAACACTGGTAAGAGAAAAAGGCCTGTAGTTGCATTGTGGTTGTTTGGGGATTTTTGAAGGAAGAAAGAGAAGGAAGAAGGTGGCATAGCACAGATGCAAGATTGTGGCTCTGGAGAGGATAAAAAAAAACACCAACATGGTGAGAGAGGAAAAGAGCATTGTGCAGGAAGGCATGAGGAAAAAAGGATGACAGAGGAAGAGATAGCAAGAGTAAGTGTGAGAGATTGAATGAAAATTAGTGGCAAGGAAAAAAATAGGGAAGAAAAAAACACTAGTCATGAAGTAAATGCTGGTCAGGTTTTTTTTATCATGTCTCCATTGTCATTGCACAGTCAGAGCTCTCAGAAACAGGATTTATTTCATTTTAATCTTTAATTGTCTTTTTCAATACTGTTAATCTGTTTCTCTCAGGTTTCTTACTATGAGAACCTACTGTGCTTCTGGTTGCTTCTGGTTTTATCTCTAAACTGTTTCTTTAGAACAAGATGTCTAGGCTCTTCAAATCATAAGAGAATATCTTCAATTAAAAAAATACAAATACATTTTCAAAAAGAATACAGTCATTAGTACTTGTTATTTAACTGCACTACTTACAGTGGAGGAAATGCTGAATGTATTATCTCCACTTACAGGTGGCAATAAAATTTGCATGTAGCTTAGAGAAACAATACAAACATTATCTGTTCTAAATTGTTCAGGGATTGAATCTGACACTTTAAACAAAAAGGGCTGTGATTGGGATCTAATTTACATGTATAAATACGTTATTTGAAATGTACTTTTTCTTTCTACTGCCAAAAACCTAGGTGGCACTGGAGCTACTTTTTGGATTCTGACAAGCTTGTACTGAAAAAACCTAATCTGATCTAATTTTGTAGTCTCAGAAAAAAGAAATTAAATTTAAGGCAAATAGGAAAATTGAAACTCAATGGGACTTCAGAAAACAATTAGCCAAGTGCTTAGATTTAGGATGTCATGATTAATCTTGCTGAGAATGATTCGAAGATGAAAGTTGCAAGTCCATGGTGGAGTTCAAAGTGAGGCTATCAATTGTGCCAATATGCCTGGTAGTAAAGATGCACATATTTATGGAGCCAGCACAGCTGAAAAAGCCTGTGGGGTAGGATCCACTGTGGCACACACCAGGGTGAACCTGCAGGAGAAGGAATGCAAATAACCCAGTCATTGGTGGTTTCAAGAAAGCAGTTAAAACATTTTAGCTTGTATTGTTTCTGGATGAAACATCCCCAGGCTTTATCCCATGTACTTTCCAAGTAGAGACTGGTGCTAATTCAAAAATCTCTACCCTATATTTCTGTTGCTTAGAGTAGACATCCTAAAATTGCATGACTGCCTTAGGGAACTGTAACCCTGTGAGTCCCTAAAGGCTAGTAAAAATAAATTATTATTATGCATAATCTTCTGCAAGTCAATGTTAAGAGACCCTTTTAAATCCCATGATGAATGAGATAACAGTTGTCCCAGATGGGTGAAGCTTTGATAAATACCATGGAACAGAATTAGGGTACAAAAATACTTTCATCATTCTCTAATTAAAATATGATTATTTTCCCCTGTCTTTGCACCCTTGGAAACAAGTGAGTCAGCTTGTTTAATATAAAATCAGACCAGATTCTGCTCAGAATTAATAACTGACTGCCTTTTGGCAGCTTGCCTTCTGCATCTGATTGTTTCTTTCACTCTGCAAATATATTTTCAGACCCACTATTGATGAGAATTGGATTGAATGATAAATCAAAGCCATGCTCCTGGGCTGTAAGTAATCTAATAAAAGAGACAAAATGTGCAATAAAAGTGACTTTTGATGAGTGCAGATATTGATTTGGGAGTTTACTCTGATGGTATTTGTGATTACTTTTAACTGAAATATTTCCTGCTTCTCAGTAGCTTGTTATCCTGGAACTTCCTTGTGGTTCAATGTGCCTTTGAATTTCCATATCCAGACATTGCCCCAACAGCATAGGGAAGGGACTTCCAGTTCTTGCTGTCTGGAGCTGTCTCATTTTGTAACAGTTTAATCTTTGAACACTGCATGAGCTGCCACAGAATGAGAGATCAGAAAACCTCAGCAACAAAGCAGAGCTCTGAGAAGACCTAGATCTGTTTCTGTGAAAGTCACTGGCAAAAATCCTCTTCATTGATGTCCAGTCTTAGCAAATGATGCTGGTTCATTAGTTGTGAGCAGGCATATTCATCAGGTAATTGGATAAATATATATTAACAATATAGTTGATTGCAAGATATGAGTAGATATCACCTACAAATTTTTCATTCTTTTTTTAAGCTTAATTAAGATCCATCTATGTCTGGATGAAGATCAGTGATGGGTGGTGTCCCTTAGGGATTCATACTGGGACCAGTACTGTTTAATAGCTTTGTCACTGAAATAGGCAGTGGGATCAAGTGCACCCTTAGCAAGTTTGCAGATGACACCAAGCAGAGTGGTGCAGTTGAATTACCTAAGGGACAGGATGCCATCCAGAGGAACCTGTACAACCTTGAGAAGTTGGCCATGTGAACCTCATGAGGTTCAACAAAGCCAAGTGCAAGGTCCTGCACCTGGGTCAGGGCAATCCCTGGTATCAATACAGACTGGGGGATGAAGGGATTGGAAGCAGCCCTGCAGAGATGGACTTGGGGGTACTGGTGGATGAAAAGCTGGACATGAGCCAGCAATGTGCACTCACAGCCCAGATGGCCAACCATATCCTGCTGCATCAAAAGAAGTGTGGCCAGCAGGTTGAGGGAGGTGATTCTGCCCCTCTAGTCCACTCTCATGAAACACCAAATTGAGTACTCCATCCAGCTCTGGAGTCCTCAGTACAAGAAACACACAGACCTGCTGGATTGGGTCCAGAGGAGGGCCACAAAAATTATCAGAGGGATGGAACACCTCTCCTATGAAGAAAGGCTGAGAGAGTTGGAGTTGTTCAGCATGGAGAAGAGAAGGATCCAGGGAGACTTTATTGCACCCTTTCAGTAATTAAAGGGGGCTTATAAGATGGGTTCAAACTTTTTATCAGGGCCTTTAGCAATAGAACAAGAGGTAATGATTTTAAACTAAAGGAGGGAAGATGTAGATGAGATGTAAGGAAGAAATTTTTTACCCTGAGAGGCAGTAGAAGCTCCATTCCAGGATATAGTTGGCCTCGAGGTGGGGTCTCAGCAAAGCAGAGTAGAGGAGCAGAATCACCTCCCTCAACCTGCTGGCCACACTTCTTTTGATGCACAGAGATTGCTTTCTGGGCTGTGAGCACACATTGCTGGCTCATGTCCAGCTTTTCATTCACCAGTACCCCAAGTCCTTTGCCACAGGGCTGCTCTCAATCCATTCATCCATCAACCTGTATTGATACCAGGGATTGCCCTGACCCAGGTGCAGGACCTTGCACTTGGCCTTGTTGAACCTCATGAGGTTCTCATGGGCCCACTTCTTGAGCTTATGCAGGTCCCTGTGGATGACATCACAGAATCACGGAATGGCTGAGGTTGGAAGGGATCTCTGAAGGTCATCTAGTCCAACCACCCTATTCAAGCAGGGACTCCCAGAGCACATGAACCAGGATTTTGTCCAGACAGTTTTTTAATATTTCCAGGGAGGGAGATTCCACAACCTCTCTGGGCAACCTGTTCCAGTGCTCAGTCACCCTCACAGTGAAGAAGTTCTTCCATATGTTCAGGTGGAACTTCCTATGCTGCAGTTTATGCCTGTTGCCTCTCATCCTATTGTTGGGTGACAATGAGAAGAGTCTGGCCCCATCCTCTGGACACTCTCCCTTTAGATGTTAATCAGATCCCCTGTGAGTGGTCTTTCCTCCAGGCTAAACAGGCCCAGCTCCCTCAGCCTTTCCTTATATGAAAGATGCTCCAGTCCTTTAATCACCTTAGTTGCCCTTCACTGGACACGTTTCATGTATTGGGGAGCCCAGAACTGGACACAGTACTCCAGGTGGGGCCTCACCAGAGATGAGTAGAGGGGGAGGATCACCTCTCTCGACCTGCTGGCACCACTCTCCCTAATACAACCCAGGAGACCGTCAGCCTTCCTGGCCACAGGAGCACACTGCTGGCTCAGATTTAACTTGTTGTCCACCAGGACTCCCGGGTCCTTCTCCACAGGGCTGCTTTCCAGGAGGTCAGCCCCCAACCTGTACTGGTGCCTGGGGTTATTCCTTCCCATATGCAGGACAGTCAGCCTCACCTCCATCCCCAGAAAGGTGATGGAACAGCTCATTCTTGATACCATCTCTAAGCAATTGGAAGAAAAGAAGGTTATCCGGAGTAATCATCATGGTTTCACTAAGGGGAAATCATGCTTGA
>NW_010290537.1:11435-13254 GCF_000700745.2 Antrostomus carolinensis | reverse complement strand
GGTGGGTGGGTTGTTGTGCTGGTAAAAATTAATAAGAGTGGGAAAGGGGCCGTGGCTGGGATGTGGGAAATCCTCTGCGTGGCTTTTCCATCCTCTCCCAGATCCCACGGGTGAATCCTCCCCTTTCCGTGCAGGTATCGGTGTTGTCACCCAGAACTGCCAGAGAGACCGGGACACGCAGCCTGTGCAGCAGGGTAGTGTTTGCCTTGTGCACCCACGGTAGCAGCCGAGCCCCCTCCCCGGCCCCCGCTCCCTTTCCCCACGGGCAGGCAGGGCTCTGCCCATCGCTCCTTTATCAGCAGCACCAAGCACAGCCCCCCCAGCCCTCACGCTCTATCTCCCCTGGTAGCTTTGCTTCCTTCCAGGGCGTGCCGCGCTCTTCAAGCTCGTCCGGGCTGAACAGTTGCCCAACATCCTACGTTGCCAACGTAGAAAATGGGAGAGGATTTCCTAATGGCAGCGTGGGCGAGGTGTGTGCCAGCTGCCTGTGCGCCCCAGGAACCAGCCAGGTTCTCACCACCCATCAGGCATCTCTACCCCATCTTGCTACCTCAACAGCCGTGCTTGAGACGGGGGTTAAAGCCCCTGCGGGCAGCTTAAAATACCCCCCGAAACACAGCAGTCTTCTCTCAAGGCTCCAAGTGAAACCTTGCATCTTGCAGGTTTGCCATCCAGGCCCACTGAGGTGGGATTGACACACGTGGGGAAATGATGGAGTTGCCTTCTCTGTGGTGAGGGGAGGAAAAAAAAAATCAGCTTGATGTTGTGGTGCTGGGGTGTGAAATGGTTGTGTGCGGGCTGGGGGTGGTTTCTGTGCTGTGTGTGTGTGGAGCTGTACAGGGAGATGAAGTCCCTCAGGGACAGGAGGGTTCCTGCAGTGGTGCCATAAAGTGTATTTTGTCCTTTTGAAAAAAAAGCCTAAATACTCAAAGTGCAAAAAATAAGCAGAGGTTGAGAGGGGGGAGGCAGCAGACAGAGCCTGGCTGCTCCTTGGCTTGGGGATCGGTGCTCTCTGGGTCTCCCCATCTGAGTGTGTTCACAAGGGACTGATCCACACACGGGTCAGGCTTTCAAAGAAGAAAGCTCTTTTCATTTTAAGAGCTGTTTGTGCTGGGCTGCCTCTCTCAGATCTGAAACTTGAGACTGGAAAACAGTAAAAAGCTTTTAGAAAGGGAGCAGAAGTGGGGGAAGGTGCTGAGTAGCCTCTTGGGGCCCTCTGCTCGGGTGCAAATCTGCAGGGGCTTGATGCTCAGAGTGATTGGACCGATTGACTTTCCTATCCGGGGCTCTTAATAATCAGGAGCACCTTTTAACAAGGCTCCAGACTTGAGAGAGGTCTTTAACACACTCGTGAATCATTTATGGGCAGCCGTCGGCACGCAGCACTGACAGGCTCTGCCTAATGGACTCCTGGGTGTGAGTGAGCGTCGGTGATGGATGGGGAGGGGTTTCAGGGGCTCCACGTCATTGCTGACCCCTTTCTCAATCCCCTACAGAGATGAAGAGGGAAGAGCAGTGGCTTGTCGTGCTCATGGGAGTCCTGCTCCTGTCCTCACACCCTTGGGTGGCTCAGAGCTGCTTTCTCCTCCCAGCTTAAATTGCACCAGCCTGATGCACTTTTATTCCAGTGCCGGTAAAGCTGCTTCCCCCCATGCCAACAGGCTTGGGGAGAGCCATCCTGATCCTTCCATCCCGATCCTTCCCTGAGCCTCCCTGCACCTGCCGTGTGCTGTACACATCCCCTTCCAACCAGGGCTGCTCTGCAGGGTTGTCCCCAGTGTCTCATGTGGTGGTTGTGCTTGGTTGTCCCCAGCTCTGC
>NW_010290537.1:6470-11366 GCF_000700745.2 Antrostomus carolinensis | reverse complement strand
GGAGCCACATCATTTTTTCCATCACTTTCTTCCCTGGGCGTGCTTCCTTGGGTCAGCATCTGTCGTGATTCACCCCGGGGCTGGTGCTGGCATCCAGCCCTGGTAGCTCTCCCTATGCCTTGCCCGGTTAAAGACTAAAACCTCATCCCAGTTGCTCACCAGTGTCCCATGCTTGAGAGGGGATGGGGCTTCACTGCTTTGTGGCTGTGTCCCTTGCTGCTGGATATCAGGCTTTGAGAACTTCAGTGGACAAGGTGGCTTTGAGAGGGTAGATGGTGATGGTGGGAGATCTTATTAACCAGACCAGGTTACCCTCTCACCCATTTGTTGCCACCCTGTGGGTGATAGCAATGTCCCCAGTGTGTTTTTCTTTCTCCCTGGACATCTTTTCCAGCATGAAGTGACACCGTGCTGCCCTCAGGACCCTTTTTGCTCCTATTGAGCTCAGGATGTGCTCATGGGTGCTGAGACCCATCTCTGTTACCTCCTCATTGCTGTCACCCGCCTCGTCCCCACAGCAGAGCGTTTGCACAGCCGTCCCCCTGTGCCAGCTCAGTGTGTCGCCTCTCACTTCCCTTTCCTGTCCCCAGGGCAGAGCCACCGTGTCCACCCCAAGCGCCTGGGGACCAGGCTGAGGCTCCCTGGGGACCCACAGGCACCAGCACCAAGGGGCAGCTGGGCTGTGCCCTGCGGATGGGGCTGCTGGTGCCAGGGCTGGCGGGCAGAGTGCAGTGCTCCTGGTGGCACAGGGTGGGCGGAGGGGACGCGAAGGGCTGAGCTCATGGTGAGCTTGCTCTGGATGGAGATGCCGACTCACCTGTTCTCACGCCAGCGCCAAACACGTGGGGAGCTGTAAAATGCCTTCCCAGCACCATCCCCGGGGGATTTCACTGGCTAACGCGGGGTAAAACTTCTTGTGGGTCAGGATCAGCACTCAGGGGTGACTGCTGCCACCAGCTCGCATGGCCAAGGGGACTTCAGCCCTCGGGGGCTGGTCTCTTCCTCCTCCTGCCCTCTCAATGATAAATATCACGTTAATGCACAGAGCCATTAAAACTGCTCCGGCCGCGTCGCGTGACTGGGATGGCAGGTACCTGCCGGGTTGTGCCAGCTCCCCCGGGAGCTGCGTCACGTCCCCCACGGCTCAAGGGAGGCCAGGTCCCTCCCTCCACCCAGGCTGCATGGGGAGTGGGACTGGGTGTTAAATGTGCTGCAAACCTGCTTCTCCAGGAAGCACTGGAGATCCTTGCCGAGGGCTGGCTGGGGTGTGATGGTGTCGGCAGCAAAGAGGTGGACTTCAGACAACTCTGTAAGAGTTGTAAGTGAAGACCCTTCATTAAGCGAAAGCTCAGGTTTATCTGTCATTAATTTCATGTTCACATGAAGCAGTTTACAATGATTGGGTTATAAGCAAAGACCCTTTATTAAGCAAATGCTCAGGTTTATATATCATTAATTTCATGTTTACGCAAAGCAGTTGTTCATGAGCTGTTCAAGCACCTTTTTCTTCATAGCGGTTAGCTGATAGACTTTGCGCGCATCCTTTATTGTTTGCTTGCCAGAGTACACCTTTTGATACATTTCAAGGCTCCCTCCTCATCTCTTGTCAACTCAGCTGCTGACACCCTGGTTTCGACTCTGCCTTTTCATGTCTCCAGACACGTACCCTTTCAGTTCCCGTAATCCTCTCGGGGTATGCCAAGATACGTTCCCACAACCCCCACGTGATGGGAGCAGTTGGGGATGGGATTTGGGGAGAGGGGTGGAAGAGCAGCACTGTGCAAGAGTGCCGTGTCCTCTCACACCTCTGAACCATGCAGTTTGGCTCCAATTTCTGTGCTCCTATCAGTGTCACCTCCCACCACTGAAGGCCATTCCCCAGAGCTGGAGGAGGATGAGGGTGTCCCGGGTTTTGCTCTGACCCTAGTGTGTTCCCAGCTCTCCGGAGCAGCTGGCATCTCGAGCTCATTGCTGGCTGCCCTGGGAGGAAAACAAACAGCGTCTCCAGCTCACCAGTGGGATGGAAAGTTTTGCTTGCTGGGACTGGACCGCCCGGCTGGCATTCTCCCAGCACAGCAGCTATTAAATACCTCGGCGAGGCACTCGCCTTCCATGCCCGCTCTCCACGGGCGTCTTGATTCCCCAGAGCTTTGCCTGGCAGCAGCTGGTGAAACCTCCCTGCCTGTCCTGCATGGTTCCCCTGCTGCCGAGCAAGGTGCATCACTGCAAACAGTGGCTCTTCCTCCTTCTGCCACCCTGGGCCAGCAGCTGGTCTATCTCCCCCATGTCTGGCCACCAGCAGCCCTGTCCCCAGGGCCCGAGGAGCATTGAGCTCGGCTCTCTCCCTGCCTAGGATGCTCCCGCAGCCCTCTGCTTTCCCTCATGGGGATTTTCATTGCAGCCTTTCTCCTCACCAAGCAAGGCAGGAGGAGTTTGGCCGTGCCCTGGTGCTCCTGTGGGTGAAGGACAGAGGAAGAGGAAGGCTGCCACGGGTGTTTGCCATCACGACACGCTGTGTGGGATCCCTGCCACTCTTATGAGGTAAAGAGACCCTGGCAGGGACCAGCACTGGCTGAGCCCCCGGGAGAAATTTAGGGGTTGGCTGCTCCCAGCTTTGGTGCTTAACGGCAGCGAGGGGTGAGGCAGCAGCTGAGCCACCAGCAGCACCCAAGGGTGCTGCTTCAGTGCCTCTTGGGAGGAGGGGATGCAGGCAGCGTGCTGGGATGCTGCCTGCGATGGCAGGCGCTGCCTCCAGCCACACCTCACCTGGTCCTAGTGGCATTGGTGTCACCGCTGCATTGCGTCTTCCCATCCAGATCCTCACCATGAACTGGTTTCTTGCAGAGGCCAGAGAGGAGCAGGGTTAATTTGGGAGTGGAGACCCTGCCCTGCTGCCAGCCAGGGCAACTGGTGCCCCTTGGTGAGGGGTCTGAGAGAAGCCACTGCTCAGGCTGCATCTGACACCCCCCTGCCACACACGTGTCTCCAGCATCTCGCCCCATCCCTGCCCTGCAGTGCCCCAGCCAGCCCAGCACCAGTTTAAGCCGTGCAGGAGCAGCAGCCCCCAGCAATGCCCTCTGGTGCCACCAGCTCCAGGCTCCCATGTCCCCAGGGAGCTGGTCCCACAGGGACCCCACGCTGCTAAAGCCAGACTTTGCTTGTGATGGGGTCAGAGGGGAGGGTCATGCTGGAGGAGCTATGAAAGTGCCCCTGTGCACAGGTACGTGCTGCTGAGGAGGGGACCCTGTTGCAGAGGGACCAGGGGGGTCTCGATCACTTAGCTGACTGCATGAGCACCCTTACCCAACGGGAACAGAGTGGGGTGTGAGGCCGTATGGCTGGGCTGGTTTTTGGGGTCCTGGGCAGAGAGAGGGGCCAGGCTTGTGGGTTGAGCTAGAGTTCTGCAACCAGTGGCACTGTTGGGCTCTGAGCTCCAACTTGATGGTGGTGGTGGCAGCCAGATGCCTGCTTCCTCCAGGGGACTCTACTCTCCTCCTCGGATGGAGAGGGCCAGCTCCCATCTCCCCTTGGGAGCAGATCCTATGGGGCTGCTGGTCCTTGGCTGGCCCGGAGCAGGGCTCTGTGCACACTGCGTGGGGTTGATAAGTGAACATATAAGATATAGTTAGATTTTTGAAAATGAGTTTAAGTTCATTTTGTCTCTGTGTTCGGTGGGAAGCTCTCTTTGAGTTGTAAGGTTTGATTCTGCAGATCAGGGTGAGCGTGGCAGGCAGCACCATCCCCATGGCCATGGCTGTGCCGGGGGGTGAGGGACACTCATAAGACCTGTGCAAGTCCCCTGGGCACTGGCACTTGGATGGCGGGCGGGGACACAGAAAGAGGCCAGAGGGGGCTGTGCCTCCCTTCAAGAGCCCCCATAGCCCCTAATAGGATTTGGGGTTCACTCCCTTGCACTTGGTTGGAATTACCTTTCCTGTGAGGTCCTGCCTGGTACAGCCAGGCTGCAGGGACCCTCGGGAGGGGGTTGCTCAAGGAATTAACCACCTCTTGGCTCTTAAGCTTCCCCCTCCTTGCACATGGTACCGGGAAGGGTTCAGTCTCCCATCCTGGTGTGTGCATACACGTGCTGGAGGGGAACATCCCGCATCTCCCCTCCCATGGGACACCCTGACACACGGCAGGCCCTGGCTCCATGGCTGGATGTGGCAGGGGCTGCCCCAGCCCCTCTCACACAGCAGGAGCCATCCCCCAGCTGGGGATGTGAATTGGCTTTGCATGTTTCCTGCCTGGCTATGTCCCCTCCCTTCCCACCCAGCCCTGCACCGGTAAGGTGAGCTTTTTGCAGACCCCTCAGGAGCACCTGCAATCCTCCCTTGGCTCCTTTGCTGTCCTGAACCATGGGGACCAGTGCCCCCATGTCTGAGAGCTGCAGCTGTGTGCTCTGTGCTTGAGGGATGCCCACTGTCTCCCATGCACATGCCAAGTTGGTCAGGCACGTCCTGATGGGGAGTTAAACCCGGGTGTCCTATGGGCACATGCCGTGGTGATGGAGATATTCTGACCCTGTCGCTCCTGCTGTCCTTTGCTCTGCTCCCAGCAGCTGAAGAGTTGGTGCTGGTGGTCCTGGGGGACTGAGCAAGTGGGTGATGGAAGCCCTCCTGTCCACCCAAACCTGGGGAGGGGGTGCAGGTTTTGGGGACAGAGCAGCTGGACTGACAGTGTTGAGGTCTCAGCAGCATGGCCAGAGTCACAGGGGGATGAGGCTGGTGAGATCCAGCTGGTGAGGCCCCATCTCCCACTGGGACCCAGCCTTTCCCCACGCACGAGATATTTCTTCCCCTCTCGCTGACTCTTTGCACCCTCCCAGCCTGCCAGCCACCGCCGGCCCAAGATGTCAGCCGGCGACCAGAACGAGGGGCGCCGCTCACGCAGCAG
>NW_010290537.1:2292-6333 GCF_000700745.2 Antrostomus carolinensis | reverse complement strand
CCCCCCCCGGGAGACAGAGGAGGATGGTGTCCGCAAGAAGGTGAGCAGCAGGGAGCTGCATCCATCCCACACTGGGCTTGGGGGGTTCCTGTCCCCACGGGACCTCCCCCTGTGCCATCCTGTCCCTAACACCCTGCTCTGCCTTCCAGCCCTCCAAGGTCCCCATCTACCGCAAGAGCAAGAGCCTGCAGGAGCCCCATCTGGAGCGCCAGCCCGGCTTCCGCCGACAGACTTCCCTGTCCCAGAGCATCCGCAAGTGAGGGCTGGGTGGGCTCTGGCAGCAGCTGTGTCACCAGAGGGGTCCCTTGGTCCCTGCTGGGGTGTTGTGGCTGTGGGTACTGGCAGAGGACTTGGGATGGAGATGGAGAGTTGAGGCTCAGAAGGAAATGGCTTGGAGGGTTTCATGGAGCTCTGCTTTGACACGCTGGTGGTATCTGCCTGGGGATAATCCCACAGCAGGATTGTTTAGTATTAATTCAAACCACTGGGAAAATTTCTCTGCCCTGTTTATGTAGGACTTTCAAAAGCACCTTGAGCTGGATGTCTGCTGCAGCCCAGAGCTGATGCAATGTCCCATGCAAGGTGCAAGTCTCAATGGAATTACCTCTCCAGAGAGACCCAAAGGCCAGTGACCCCTCTGCAGCATCCTGTCCCCTTCCCCAACCCATAGCCAGGTCAAAACTTTCCCTGCTGTGGGCTGAGCTGAGACACCCCAACCCAAATCACCTCCTGGAGGGGATGCCTGAGTGGGTTGGCAATACCTGGGGTGCGGGGACCAGCTGGGTGACAAATGTACCCATCGTGTGTCCAGGGGCACGGCACAATGGTTTGGTGTCAGCGGCGACTGGGAGGGGAAGCGGCAGCAGTGGCAACGCAAGAGCTTGCAGCATTGCAGCATGAGATACGGCAAGCTGAAGCCTGCCTACCGCGACATGGAGCTGCCCAGCCAGGAGGTGCCCTCCTTCCAAGGCACCGAGTCACCCAAGCCCGCCAAGATGCCCAAGGTAGAGCTCGGGGCACAAGATCTGGCTCTCAACCTTGTTCTCCTGGCACTGACACTTCTTCCCTCCTCCAGATTGTGGACCCACTGGCCAGGGGCCGTCCCTTCCGCCGTCCTGATGAGACTGACCGTCCCCATACTCCCCACCATGTCCTGCCCCCGCTCACCCCCGGCGTCGTCTCTTTGATGTCCTTCAACAGCATCCACTCCGGCTACGGCCGCCTGCCACGCAGGAAGAGGGAGTCCGTCGCCCACATGAGCTTCAAGGCGGCTGCAGCTCTTCTCCGCGTGAGTTTTGGGGAGCTGGAGGGGGTCATCTTCCTGACTCAGGTTTCAGCCCTGTCCCTCCCCCATCATCTTTGCTTCTTGGCTTTTTGCTTTGCACGGAGATCACTGTCTTTCCAGGGCAGCTTTGAGAGGGGAAGTTGGTGGTTTTTAACCTGTGCTCTGCTTAAAAAGAGAAGTTTTGGTGAAAACTAGACCTCCAAAGTGGAACTATCTCGCATGGCATCCCTAGAAAAAAGCAGCTTCTGGGTTTCACTGCTGTGGAACCAGGAGACCTTTTGCTGCAGGGGCAGCAGGCTTTCTAGTCCCTGGGGAGCCCTGGGCAAGCCTCAGTTGGGTTTGTGGGACTGATACCAAACAGGGGATTTAGTGTTCACTTGTTGTGCTGACTAACATGGTCACGCTCCAACTCTGGCTCTCGGGAGCTAAAGGCAGCATCTCCTGCCAGCTCCTGCCCTTCTCATGCTGGGGGGAGATATGGTGGCCAGTTGGGATTTAATGTTTGCTGTTTGGCTTTGGCGGGGGAGGCTATAAGAAACCTTTTGGTGCTGTAAAAACTTCTGATTGCTTACCCTCATTTGCTTCCCCTTGCCAAAGGGACGCTCTGTCCTGGAGCCGCTGGCTCCCAAGCAGAGGAGCAACAAGAGGAGTTTCATCTACCCCAGCTTCATGGACGAGGACATGGTGGATACAGCCGATACCCTGGACTCGTCCTTCTTCAGTAAGGCAAGCGCTGTTCTTCAGTAAGGCAAGCGCTAGGAGTGAGGAGAGGTCCCAGTGCCCCTGCACAGCGGGTCTGACAGGGACCTCCACATCGATGCTTTGCCCTGCCCTGGTGGCGGGGGAATCAGTGCCCGTTGTGCCCGATGCTGTGGAGCCCCAGTCTTGGTGATGCTCCTTGGGGGCAGTGGGCAGCGACGATGCCATTGTGGGCATGTTTCACACCCTGTGACCTGCAGTTAGGTGGGATGTCAGTAGGGATCACCCTCTCCCCAGGCTCCAGAGCCAGGTGGAGCTGTGCTGCCCTGGTGATGGGCGTGCTCGTGCAGAGAGAAGCTTTTTGCCCATCGCACACATCCAAGAACACATCTCTGTCCTCCTTCCAGATGGACGTGCATGACGAGACATACTCCATGCCCGATGATGTCTTCGAGTCACCACCTCTATCAGCCACGTATTTACGCATGCACCCGGTGGGGGAGGATGCCAGGGTGTCCCCCGAGGTGGAGCAGCCCACCCCGTGAGTACCAGCTCTTGGTGGGTGCTGCTTCCAAAGCCACCCATCTCCCCTGCTGCAGTCAGGACAATGTCCTCAGCTGTCCCTTGCCATGGGGCACTGGGCACTTTTGGCATGCTCCTGGGTGGATGAAGCCAAGCAGTGCTCCTTGCCTCCATCCCAGGCATCCCCTGGCTGTCCCCAGCTCTGGACTGTGACTCTGGCGTTGCACGTGGGGGATTTCTCAGCTGGTCCCTTTTGTCAGGCGTGGTGGGTTTCTCCTCTGTCTCTGCAGGCGGGAGGGTGTCCGGCTCCCTTCATCCTCCGCGGGTGTTGGCCCAGCTCCCCGGCGAGGCAGGCGCATCGCTTCCACAGTCAAACATTTTGCCTTCGACCGCAAGAAACGCTACTACGGGCTGGGGGTGGTGGGGAAGTGGCTGAACAGGACGTACCGCCGCAGCCTGAGCAGCATCGTGCAGTCGCAGCTGGAAATCACCGACAGCCACCGGTCAGGGGGACTGATGGGACGGGGATGGGCATGGGGCTCCCCAGCTGTAACTCAGATCTCAGATGTGTGTCCCCCTCGATGCTTTGGGATCAGGGCTTGGGGGACTGTGCCCAACCATCCTTTTGATGCTCAAATTTGGGGTCCTTTCATCTGCAGGCCTTATTTCACATACTGGATCACCTTTGTTCACATCCTCATCACCTTGCTGGTCATCGGCACCTACGGCATCGCGCCCATCGGCTTCGCCCAGCATGTGACGAGAGAGTTAGTAAGTTTTAAGAGCTACTGGCCAGGGCTGTCCCCTCCTGGCTCTCTGGTGACATGTCTGACTCTGAAATGGCAACCAGCTAGTGCCAAGGAAAGCCGGGCTGGTGTCCAGGGGGTGCTTTGAACACTCTGGAACAGGGATCCTCCTGTTGGGGTTAATCCTGGGAACCTGTGGCCAGCTGTGTTGCTCCCCCAGCACTTGGGCTGGAGAGTAGAGCAGGCATCTGTCTTCCTGGGGGGACTGTGACCACCAGTATCCCCTGCTTCCTGCTAGGGCTGGGAGCACCTTGGGGTGCTGCTGGCTGCTGCTGTTGGAGAGGCCCCATGAAGTAGCTGGTGCAGAGGGTCCATGTCTGCTGGATGAGCCGCAGCGTGTTGCAGCAGCGTGCTGGCGCAGAGCGTGCCAGCTTGGCAGCAGAGCTGCCCTCCCTCTCCCTTGTGCATCGCTGGTGGGACCCAGCAGCCCTTCCCCTCAGATGAAGGGGGCTGCTCAGCCACCTCTGAGCAGAAGGAGAGGGGGCTGCACCCAAACAGCCCCCTCGACGGGACCTGACCCTGGCCTGGCTTGTCAGGTGCTGAGAAACAAGGGTGTCTACGAGAGCGTCAAGTACATCCAGCAGGAAAACTTCTGGATCGGGCCCAGCTCGGTAAGGGCTCTGCTGACCCACCACCCACCGGCCTGAGGCTCTGCCCTGACCGAGAGGGGTACCTGGGCTGCTCCTGTCCCCCCTCATCCCAGCCTGCTGCCCCAGACCCTCGGTGCCC
>NW_010290537.1:0-2193 GCF_000700745.2 Antrostomus carolinensis | reverse complement strand
ATCCCCTTCCCACCTACCCACCTTCCCCACACTGGGGAAATGGAGACTCGGGGCTGTCACCTGTGGGGACCCCTGCCCCTGCTGAGCTCTCTCTGGTGGCAGCGGGAGGAAGGGGAGGTGCAGGAGGGCCACGGAACATCCCCTGGACTGGCATCTCCTTCCCAGATCGACCTGATCCACCTGGGAGCCAAGTTCTCCCCCTGCATCCGGAAGGATCGGCAGGTGGAACAGCTCATCCAGCGCGAGCGGGACCGGGAACGCGGCTCCGGCTGCTGTGTCAAGAATGACAACTCGGGCTGCATCCAGACCCTGCCACGGGACTGCTCGGTGCGTGCTGCCAGCACCAGGAACTGCTGGGGATCCCTGGAGAAACAAGGGAAACCACCTCTGCCCTGCTCAGCACCAGGGCAGGGTGCATGCAGGGTCAGAGTGGGGCATTTGCTGCCGCATCCTCAGTCTCTTCATCCTCCCCAGGAGACGCTGGCAACGTTCATCAAGTGGCCGGGCAGCAATGCACCGGCCATGGGCTCGGGTGAGAAGCGGACATCAGGCGCTGTGTGTCACCAGGACCCCAGGTAGGAGTGACAACTGGGACGAGGCAGCACAGTCACCTGGCTGTACGTGGGGCACAGCAGAGGTGCTATATGAGGCTGCATCTCCAACTTGGATGCCTTGAATGAGGACAGGCTGAGAGAGTTGGGGCTGTTCAGCCTGGAGAAGAGAAGGCTCTAGAACTTCTAGTGACCTTCTAGTACCTGAGGGGCCACAGAAAGGCTGAAGAGGGACTTTGGACAAGGGCAGGGAGTGATAGAACAAGGGGTAATGGCTTTACACTGAAAGAGGGGAGGTTTAGGTGAGATATTAGGAAGAAATTCTTCCCTGTGAGGGTGGTGAGACACTGGCCCAGGTTGCCCAGAGAAGCTGTGGCTGCTCCTCCCTGGAAGTGTTGGAGGCCAGGTTGGATGAGGCTTTGAGCAACCTGGTCTAGTGGAAGGTGTCCCTGCTGATGGCAGGGGGGGTGGGACTGGATGAGCTTTAAAGGCCCTTCCAACCCAGACCATTCTATGATACTATGAATTGGCTTGTTTGAGGGGCCAGTGGCTCTTACACAGCATAGGAGGGTGATAAGGAAGAGGGAATCAATGGGAGAACTGAGGTGGGGTCTGTCCTAAACGTGGGTAGCAATGGGTGCTGCCATTGTCTCGTGCTGGCCCCTGCCCACCCTCCTCTGTGGGGGATGAGCTGGGGTGGGTGATGCTGTGAAGGGACATCGATGGGGTTGTCTGTCAGATGCAGGTGCCACGGGGTTTGCCTGCAGGAGGTGCTGCTGTGGGACACTGATGTGCAGGATCCCTCCCAAGCCAGGGAAAGGGGCAGGTCCTGGGGTTCTCTGTGCCCAAGGGGGGTTACTGGTCTGCAGGGAGGGATGTGTTGGGAGTGGACCTGTCCTGACCCCCAACTCACCTCTTCCCAACAGGACGTGTGAGGAGCCGGCATCCAACCCACCCCATGTGTGGCCAGATGACATCACCAAGTGGCCGGTAAGAGCCTGATGCCACTACCAGCTGGGTGACACCATGGTGGCAGCATCTGTGGGAGGCACAGCGGGTGACGAGCCGGGTGTGGGCTGCGGGGCAGAGCCTGGGGTCGAACCCCAACCACAACTCCTCTCCTTCCCACTTGTAGATCTGCACCTACGAGACCAAAACCAACCACACAGGCTTTGCCCACATGGACTGCCAGATCAAGGGCAGGCCCTGCTGCATCGGCACCAAGGGCAGGTGGGTCGCAGCGATGGGGGCACTCGGCCCAGGCTCAGCTCCCCCCTTTGCCCCACTGCCTCTTGTTGCCTCATCAATGTCCTATGCCAGGGGGTGAGGGACATTCCAGAGCCTTGGCCGGGTGCTGCCGGGAGCAGAGGGGGATGCTCAGGGGAGCGAGCCCTGCCCCGAGCGAGCCCGCTGCCTGCCCTCTGCCCAGCTGCGAGATCACGACGCGGGAGTACTGCGAGTTCATGCACGGCTACTTCCATGAGGAGGCAACTCTCTGCTCACAGGTGAGCAGGGCCACGAGGCATCAGGGGGACTTGGGATGCAATCCTGCAGCTGGGTCACACGTTGCCCTGCTGACACCAAAGGAATTCATGGTGTCCTGCCAGGAATGGGAGGTGGTTGGGATGGGTGTGAGCAAGGG